>NC_067403.1:226224420-226299420 GCF_016432865.1 Antechinus flavipes | reverse complement strand
TTGGAAAGTAGAAAAATGTTTTCTTTTTTCTTTTTGTAAGCTTCATGTCCAGAACACCGTAGTCACTCAATAGATGTTTATTAAGTGCTTTCTATGTGACAGACTGTGTAAGCATTGAAGATACAAAAAAGAGGCAAAATATATTCCCTGTTCTCAGGGAGCTTCCAATTTAATGGTGGGGATGACAAGAAAATAGCTTGTATAAACAAGTTACATATATATAAAGGGTGGGTGATTAACAGAGAAGGCACTAGAAATTAAGTGGGATTGTGGAAGGTAAGATTGTAATTGAGTCCTGAAGGAACCAGTAGTCAGAATTGAAGAGGAAGAGCATTCCAGGTGTGATGGACAATCAGAGAAAATGACCGGAACCAAGAGATGGAGTGATTTGTTTGTGGATCAGTCACGAAGCTATTGTCACTAATTCAAAAAGTATGTGCCCAGATTTGAAGCGTAACAAGATTGGAAAGATAGGAGGGATTTGGCTATAAGAATTTGAATGAAAAATAGAGTATTTTGTATTTGATTCTAGATGTGATAGAAAGACATTGGGGTTTACTGGCAGGGAGGTTTATTGACATGGTTGGACCTGAACTTTAGGAATCCTAGGTCCTTATCAATGCTTCTTATTTAGTTGAAGTCCTGGATCAGCTATTATTACTTTGTGACTGTGGAAAAATTACTTCATCTCTGAGCCTCAATTTTCTCTGAAAGTGTGATTTTTTAAAAAAAAATGTCAATAGCATTTTATTTTTTCAATCACATGTAACGATAGTTTTCAGTATTCATTTCTGTAAGATTTTGAGTTCCAATTTTTTTTCTCCTTCCCTCCTTTACTTTCCTCCTTCCCAAGACAGCAAACAATCTGACAAAGGTTATACAAGTACAGTCATTTTAAACATATTTCCATATTAGTCATATGGTGAAAAAAAAGTCAGAACAAAAGGGGAAAACAACGAGAAAGAAAAAAACAAACAAAAAAGGTGAAAATAGAACACTTCGATCTGCATTCAATCTCTATAATTCTCTCTCCCTGGACATAGATGGTATTTTCTCTCAAGTCTATGGGAATTCAGACTAAATGATTTTAAGGTCTGTTGCAGTCCTAAATCTCAGTCTGCCTTTTAAGATTAATAATGTGGCAGGTATTTTGTATCATGTAATATTGTTGGGAAAATGAGAGTTTTGTTGTAATCATCATCATCATTAAGTTTCCCGCCTTTAGAGATAGTTTGGAGCTGTAATTCTCTGTCCATGGTAAGAGACATTACATCCTGGGTAAGGGGGGAGAATCGAAGAGGGAGGCAGAGAAGGAAACCATGGTGTCCCATCCCCTACCTCTAATGTAGATGGCTTTGTTTTCTCGTTGGCTGGGCTGATGCCCCTAAGCTCTTTGCTCTATTGATAACTAAATCTCTGTTCCCAGTGTCCCTGAAAAGCTGCCATCCTGCCTGGAGCCTCTTTCCTGCTGACCCATCCAATCAAATGAAAGCCCCATTGTATTTCTATCCGCATTCATATCTTATTGTCCAGAAACTCCCTAGGTCCATCCAAAATGGAACGGGCAATGTCCAATTTACTCAGAACTCTAAATCTTTTTCGGATGATTTTCCCAGAAAAGAAAACTCTGCCTTTTCCACTTTCTCTCCAATAGCTTCTCTACACAAACTCTCTACTCAACGCCGACTTTTCTCCTTTCTGTTCTGCAGTTCTCCAACCTCTACACCTTTGTTTGTGCTGTGCCTGACACTTAAAAAATCATCTGCCTTTCTTCTCAATTGATATAAGATCTACCTGCCTTCAAGCTCCACCCATTTCACAAAGCTTTACTTAACTCTATGATAACTCCTTTGAATTTCTATAGAAATTGTTGTCCATACTATTCACTTGAAAAATAAAGTAAATACTGTCCCAGAGAGTTCTTTCCTTATGTTAAAATGTCTAGTTTTTCTTTTAGATGCATCTTATCAACTAGATTTTAAGTTATTTTAAGGAAAAAATATATATTTAACCTTTGTCCCTTTTCCAGTTCCTTCATAATGCCTTGAACAGGACTTTGTAAAAAATCTCACAGAATCCCAAAGCTGGAAGGAATACTAGGGGCTGCCTAGTCCAACTCATACTTGAACAAGAATTCCTTCTACAACAAGCTCTCCAAATGGTCATCAAAAAGCCTTTATTGGAAGACTTTAGTGAAAATGAACTCATTGCCTCTTTTGGACATGTCTAATTATTAACCAAGTTTTTCATTACATCCACTCTAAATTGTTCTTTATTCCACTTGTTTCCATTAGATCAATTCTAATAAAACAAGTCAAGCTCTTTTCCCAGAAGATAACTTTTTAAATACTTGAAGACATGAAGTCATAGCCTGCCCTATCCTTCCCCCATTCCCTGATCATCCTTTGTCCGACCTCTTATTATCGCTATAGTTTCTCATCTCCAGATTAAAAATCTCCAAATTCCTTCAACTAGTCTTTCATCATTTTCATTATACTCCTATGAATTTTTCCCATTTTAATAATTTCCACTTAATTTATTATATCCCAACTAAATCTCTCAGTGGGATCTGAGAGGGATAGAACACAGCAGGCATGTCCTCTCCTTAGTCTTGAAAGTTTGGCCTCTCTTAATGTAACTCAAAATCAAATGAGCATCTTTGGTTACCATATTATTGCTTCATATTGAGCTTGTAGTACTCTAAGACTTTTTGATCATTTTCAGGCGAATTACCATCAAACCATTCTTCAACTATAAAATAAACATAATAATAGCTTGTTGTGCAATGTTTATTTCCTTTGCCCACATCCCTATCCAATGTGCTCCAAGCTTTGTGCCTTCTGCAATGCTGCACACTGGATTCTTAATAAATATTTGTTGATTGATACTCATCCTTCTGCCCTTCTTCACCAAATTTTAAAATCATAGAGAGCAGGAAGGGAGGGAACTTAAAACTCATCTAGTCCAACCTCTTTGTATGATGAAAGAGAAACCCAAGACTGAGAGATATTAAATGACCGTACCAAAATCAAACAGTAATTCATTAATTGATGCCTACTCTTTTGAATCTGGATCTAACCATAGATATTTACTGTAACTACATGCTTTTCCTGATTTGCTTTGCTATTTTTCCAAGTTCTTGGATTAGTTTCTAGCCAAACTTCTGTTTTCAGCTGTCCATGAAGGCTCTCCCAATGAAATGAATCCAATTATTTCCTGAACAATATAAATATTCACAAATATATAATTACTGAGCATTGCTACCATGTGTAACGAAGCCACCAGCCCTTCAGCCAATATTGGAGACAAAAGAAATAAATGCTAGCCATGTAATGTCCATTTAAAAATATTTATTTTTCCAAATACTGCATCAAATAACTTAATTAAGCACCATTACTTAATAAACACAAGGGTGTGGAATTATAAAATAGAATAGAGTTCCATAATTTTATGCTTCTGTATCTCAACTACTTCAAAGAATTCATTATTCCACCAAGGATTCTTGATTCCATATCCTGCCTAGGGTTTTTTGGGGGATGGGGAAGGGCAGGGTTAATAGATTCATAGCTTTAAGACTAGAGGAAAATTTAAAACAGAGGCTACCTAGTCCAACTCCCTTATATTGCAGAAGAGAAGCTATAGATTAAATGGTATCTAAGAGCTTATAAATCCTCCTTTCTCCAACCACACTTCTCAAACTGTTACTTTTTTTTAATCCTTTCTCTTCTCTCAGATGAGAAAAAATAACTTATCTTAGCTAATAAGAAGAAGGGCTAGGTAGCTTAGTGGATAGTTAAGAACTGGTACTGGAGTCAAAAAGATTCATCTTCCTGAGTTCAAATTTGGATTCAGAGACTTACTAGCTATGACCCGGGAGAAGTCACTTTTACTCTGTTTGCCTCAGTTTCCTTATCTGTAAATGATTTGGGGAAATAAACGGTAAACCACTCCAGTATATTTGTCAAGAAAACCCCAAATGGAATCTACATGTACAAAAATGTTTATAGCAGTCCTTTTTCTGAACTGCAAATCATTGGAAATTGAGGGGATGTCTTTCAATTGAGGAATGAGTAAACAAACTATGGTATATGAATGTAACAAAATACTATTATGCAATCAGAAATAACAAACAGCAAACAGGCAGATTTCAGACAAACCTGGAAAGACTTGTATAAACTGATGCAAAATGAAAATAGAACCAAGAAAACGTACACAGTGTCAGCACCATTGTGTTTTAATCAACTGTAGTTGTCTCAGTTCTTATTAGCAACACAATGATCCAAGACAAGTACAAAGGACTCTGAAAGGAAAATGCTATCCATAACCAGATAAAGAACAAATGGACTCAGAATGCAGATCGAAGCATATTTTTTCCTTACTTTATACTTCTTCTTGTTTTTTTTCTTTTTATCTGTTTCTTCTTTCACAACTGTAACTAAAATGAAAATGTGTTTTAAATGAGAGAGCATATGTACAAACTATATGAAACTGCCTTACATCTTCAGAAGAGAGAGTTGGGAAGGAAAAAATTTCGAAACTCAAAATCTTGTGAAAATTAATGCTAAAAATGTTCTTGAATATAACTGGGGGGGGGAATAAAATACTATTTTTAAAAGAAAAGAAAAGAAAACCCTAAATGAAGAGCTGAGCACAACTGAAAGTGAAGCTGAACAACAAGAACAACAAAAATAGTAAACCATGAGCCAGGACTCAAATCTTAT
Source organism: Antechinus flavipes (assembly GCF_016432865.1). Lineage (NCBI taxonomy): Eukaryota > Metazoa > Chordata > Mammalia > Dasyuromorphia > Dasyuridae > Antechinus > Antechinus flavipes. The sequence goes on along the minus strand of NC_067403.1, from coordinate 226,294,699 downwards.
CTTTGAGACATTAGGCTTAAGGTGCTAAATTTCAGAATGGTATATCAATACTTTATATAAAACACTAGTACAAAGTGGCATTGAATATAGGGTGCTCCTCACTAATTTTATCATGGAATAAAAATATAAGGAAATATACAAGAAATCCATAATTGTTTTAAGCTCTTCTCATCCATGATCCTCTCAAACCTAACAAAGGATTTCTAGTCCTGTACCCAAAGCCTAAACTCATCCCTACTTCATGATTTTCAAATGACTAGCTAACACAATTTAGAAAATCAATCTGTTGTTCAAGCAACACAATGACAAGCAGCAGAAATGACAAAATTTCCTCCCTTTAATTCATTCTTTGGTTTGTTTCAATTCACTGTGACCAGGCACTGTACTAAGAAATGGTGATACACAGACAAAAAGTAAAAGTAATTCCTGCCTCAAGGAGCTTACATTCTAGGGGATGTAGGAAGACAACACATGCACAGGTAAATAAATTTTTAAATATATATGCATAGTTTATTCAAAGTAATTTCATCAAACGTAGGTGAGGAACAAAAATTATTATCTAGATCTGAAAAGGGACCTAAGATATGCCCAGAAGGAAGCTTGGGATTCTAAAAGTGAAAGTAGAATGGGAGAACTCCCCAAGTAATTTGTTTCTACTTAATATCCTGAATTAGTTAGTCAAGATGTAGACCAAAAAAATCGATACCATAATGAGAAAAGTCCATGTCATCTGTCTGGCAGATAATTATCTCTCAAGCATCTTTTTGGCTTCTCATTATACTACCCTAGTATTCAAAGGACTCAGGCCAGGGTCTTGTAATTTATGCTCAATATTGGATTGAAATGAGACATTTGAACATCTTTCAGCAGTGAAAAAAAATTACTTAGACATAAGAGAAGAAAGATATTCAACAAGTATATGATTAAGGACATCCAAAGTTGATTCAGCCCTCCTACCCCTGAGTTGTCCATTATAGCTCACCAGCCAAACAAACTTAGAATTCTTCTTGTCTCTTGAATTCAGTTAGGAACTGATGTAAATAGCCTGAGTCATTTACCTCAATACCTGAGTCATTTTCCCGGATAGTTTAAATACCTTTGAAGGAAAACTAGCCTAATTTGTGCAGAGGCAGAGGTTAGAAAAAATATTTTTATAATAACATAGTTCTTTCTAATCAATGCATGTTACTAAGTGCCACATGATTTTCTTTATTTTTCCTTCCTCTCAACACAGAAATGTGGAGAAGCTTAACCTACCCATTGTTGTATAAGTTGAAGCTGAAAAAGGGTTAATGTAATCATAGGTTGAGTTGGTAAAACTCTATTGCCTAAAATGTCAGTGATGAGTGCTATTCAAATACTCTCTGGAGTTTTGTCTTCATTTTTGGATGTCAAACTATAGGAAGGATGTTGATAAGCTGAAACATTCCCATAGGAGAATAATCAAGATAATGAATCTCAAGATCATTCCACCAAAAATTGGTTGATGGCACTGGACATACTTAGCCTGAAGACTTAGGAGAAACACAGTTTCTGACTTCAGATATTTAAAGGGTGGTATACATGGAGAACTAAAAAAATTCTGGTTGACCCCAAAGGATGGAACTAATATGGAAGTAACAGGAAAAAATATTCATGTAATTTTTTAAAAATCTTCCTAATAATTAGGGCTCTCCCTAAGTAAAATAGGCTGATTCAATATGTAGTAAGTCCTCCATCAGTGAAAATCTCCAAATTGGATGGTTACTTGCTGAGAAATTCTAGAAGTGACCCATGATCAAGTATGAGTTAGCCTAAATGTCCAGTGAGGAACCTTCAAATTCTGTGATTCTGAAATTTGCTGATTCATTGAGACATTGAACCATTTATGCCTGACTAGAGATAAAGGGGAGCATACTCCATGTCTAGGGTAAGTTTCAGTCATGGTTGGCAATCTTCAGTATCCTTTCCAACTATGACATATCCAAATTTAATCAATCTTGTGAGGGAGATAAACTCCATTGATTTCTCCATCTTACATCTGAGAAAATGACACTTGAAAGGTAAAGTGATCTGTCCATGGTCCTACAGGTGAGGATCTTAATCGCCCTTCCATCCAATAGCATCTCTATCTAGGCTAAGTGCTGAAGAAGTTCCTATGCAGCAGCCAATCTCTCTAACTCTTATACCAGGAAAAGAAAAAACTCTCACCATATTCTTCATTAATCAAATTTTCATTGATTTTAGTCATATATGATAGATATTAATCTTAATATATGGAGTGCAACTTGATTAGCTATTTTATGAAAGTACACTGAACACTATGAAAGAACACTGAATTTTATGAAAGTACCAAACAATCCATGGAATCATGATGGGGGAAGGGGATGAGATAATAGAAACCAGGATTTCTGGCTCCTCTCTTTTTATATCGACTACATGACCCTACAACTTTTTATAAACTTTCTATATGCACTTCTTGGGTACTTCAATGTCTCTTTGAACTAATAAATGTAGATACTTCCTCTAATACACACAACAGCCCCTTTGTATATTCATATTCTTTGAGACTTCTTCATGTCCTCAAAGTCTACATACAGACTAGAGGGATTCTTTTGTTTCTTTTACTCTTTCATGGATATCAAGACATCTTTGTGACATTCTCCTTCCTTTTCTTGTTTTACAATTCCCTGGTGGCGTCTCCATGGGTGATATACTAGCCAAGGAAAAGCCATGAAATGTTCTGAGAGAACCACCAGCCAAAGGAGCCTCAATCTTCTCCCATGTGCATGTGCCTTGCTGAGAAGCAGAGTCTTGTGTTCTTGAGGCTTAACTAGCTCCTAGATGGGTGAGCTAAGCATCATTTAGAAATAGTATTGTGTAAATCCCTTATCCACTCATTGGAGGAATACCTGTACAAAATTAAACAGAATTCTCAATTTAGGATTTTCAGCATCATAGCTACCTTGGGGTACAGGATCATGACAGTGGCTATCAATGCCACCTAGTGGTTAGATTCATAATAATTACTGTTTCATTCAATTATTTTTTATATTACTTGAAATATTGAGTCTTCTGAGATTGAAGTGAGATGTTTGCCTGCAATTAGACTGTATTTCTTTTATTTAACTCAGCACAAATCATTCCTTATATGAGTGGAAGCCAAGAGATAGGCGTGGCAGAACCTGACCTTGACTTTGCATCTTCTCATATCCATAGGGGTGGAGGTAGGATGCTAATCAGGCTTTCTCAATCTAACCTTGATTGTAGCTCATAATTATCATAATCTTCTTGCTTAGCCTGTACCCTGGGCAACTAGATGCACAGTATATTGAACTCTGGACCTGGAGTCAAGAAGTTGTTGTTGTTGTTAAGTCATTTCAGTTATGTCTTACTCTCTGTGAACTCATTTGCAGTTTTCTTGTCAAGGACATTGGAATAATTTTCCATTTCCTCCTCATTTTACAAATGAGAAACTGAGGCAAATAGAATTAAGTGACTTGCCCAGGAGTTACGTAGCTAATTAGTGACTAAATCCAGATTTGAACTCAGGACTTCCTGAGTCCAGGGCCAGCAATCTATCTGATACACCATCTACCTGAATTCAAATCCAATTTTAGCTGTGTGACCTGACCAAGTCACTTAACTTTGTTTGCCTCAGTTTCCTCATCTGCAAAATGAGATTAATAATACCTACCTCCTAAATTGTGAGGATAAAATGAGATAATATCTGTAAAGTACTATGAAAACCTTAAAAACCTATATAAATTCTGCTTGTTATTATGATTATTATTACTTATTTCATTTTCCCCACAATTTGTTTTCCCTAACACAAAGAGAAATTGCTTGTTGTGTTACAATATTAAATTCCTCAGCATCAATATTCTTTCCTTAAATTCCATCTGAAAAGATCTAAGTAAAGACTCTTCCATGACCACAATGGGCTTAGTTATCGATACCTCTTTCAAATAACCTTACAGCATCCTTTAATCTAGAGTTCCAAGCAATAAGAAACGTATAGCAAGTTCACCCCAATGTTCCAATGGACGTAAGATTTCAGCACAGGGAAGTTACCCACCCAGCACACTAGTAGGGGTCTTCAAGTTCTCTTGGTGAGGCTATCAATGAAGCACACAGTTTTTCACCAGTTACCCCTCAGTTGGTGCAAATAATACATTTACTTTTTCATCATAGATTTATTTGTTGATATAGCGTATACTCCTTTTCCTTCTAATTACTTGTTTGTCATGTGTCACAGCCTGTTCAAACCTGCCATGAGCCTCTATTGTCCTTTGAGTAGCTGTCAGTTGCATTTTTTTCAGAGATCACGGTGTTCTCTGTCCCACAGAATTCCCTGTCTCACAGATATCTATCCTCACATCATTCTGAGACTTAAGGAGATCTGTTTCAGAGAGAAATTTAAGGTTACCCTCATAATTTCCTAAAGGCAATTCAGCCTGCTGTCCTCCTCCAGGTCTCTGGGCCAAGTTTATTGTCCATTTGTAGTATCTATCAGAGAAATACATGCTGAAGGGAAAGAAAAAGGCTTAGGCCAGGAAATGAAATCATCCCTAGGAGTATAACAAATTACAATAGACAACAATAACTGGTAATCATATCCAATGGTGTAATCTGATATGGGAATTCTTCCCACTGAGGGATCTGGTGTCAACCTCAATAGGTTCAATAGGGCCCTCCTATTCTGAATGTACCTAGAAACTCTGAATAATTTTTAACTAGCATTTCAGCTTGAAGTTGAAGAAAGAAGAAGGAAGGAATGATGGATTGGGTTCTTTTTGGGGGGAGGTGTTAATCCCCACTCAGAATAAACAAATTTTAAGAAATACTGAATCAATTTAATTATAAATTTAATAAAAAATTGTATTCTCTTATAACCAGCTTTTGAAATGGTCCCATGTTGATAGGTAAAACAGGTCTGAATTTTGTTTGAGGGAAGTATAGCCTGGCCCAGAGTTTTTCTTTTCAACCGAGTAGGGACTAAAATTTGCAAAAGATCTGAGTGGGAAAGATTCCCTCCTTGCCAGGATCTGGCAAGAATGACTGGTAGCAATAACAGCAAAGGCACAAATCTGGGTTTAGAGAAATTACATGATGGATTGGCAGCTGGGGCAAAAAAACTAGAGACTAGAGATCTGAGTAGAAGGGAGCAATGGTCTACAGGATCACAGCCAGATCCCCACATGCTTTATCTGTCTCCATTTTCAAGCAGAAAGAATGAGGTGGTGGTTGCTGACTTTTCCATTTGGGAAAAATAGGCACAAAACTATCCAGTGTGATTCTATAAAGTTATTTCTCTAATTTCTAATTGAATAGTTTGAGTTTCTTTTACTGATTAGGGTTAAGCCATTAGATTTAACTGCTACTGATCTAAAGCAACTGTACTGCCATATTTGTGAAAGGGTACAAAGGGTATACTATAGCAAAGAAAAATGTCACCGAGTTTGAACCCTGATCCCCCAAAGTATTCATCTTTTTCTAAGTTGAAAACCTAAACTAAAAGTAAACTAAAAATTAAAAAAAGTTTTTTAAAAAGTAAAAAAAATCTCGTGGTTCTAATTTGCTAATAATAAATAGACTCCCTAAAAGATACAACTAAATTGGTTGTAGGGTTTTTTGATTGCTTCTTTGTCCTAAACTAAAAGTTCTATTTTTGTTGTCTGGGATAGGGCTAAGTTGTTGAGATATGTGATATCACTTACTTCCTCCTGTCCTCCCCCACACACATGTATAAAAGATCTTTCTTCAAGGTACAGTCAAGGACAGTTATCAGAGAGTAGGAAACTACCCAATGGGAGGAGAAAAAATATACCTGGTCCTGGTTGTCAATATATACATAGATCGGGGCCAGAGGAGAGAGTCCTTCTTTCCTAAATAATCCTTCACTTTCCATCTGCAAACTCATATCCAAATAGACAGAGAAGTTTTTGTTCCCAAAGATCTGGCAATGGTTATTAATTGAGAATCTGATAATGGGACTTGGTCTCATGTTTTAATATACTTCTACTGGTTTTAGCAATATATTCTACATTATGATCCCAGATGTTCTACTTAGACCAGAATACAGGAGGTGAAGGAATAGAACCCACAGGCCTCTAAGTTGAAAAGCCAGGGTTTGATCTAATAGTTACCACAAATCTATGTGTATCAAAGTCCTAAATTCCCAACAAAGATAAACCTAAGAAAACAGGGAAAACTTAGATTTTCTCAAGTTTGAAACTATAACAGAATTTGGAACCCAGAATTATATCCAACCATTCCCTCAAGTAGCTTACAGCATGATCAAATACACAAGACTTCTCCATGAATTCTAAAATGGTTGTTACTATTATTACAATGTCATTTCCACTTTATGAATTCTTATTATTTCAACATTTGGTTTTGAACCACAGTTCAGACATATGTAAGCTATGTGACCTTGGGAAAATGAAGGAGAATATTCTGGTCTTTATAACTGGAAGAACCCATAGAAATTATCTAATTGGAATCTAGTCAATGTACAGATGAAGAAATAGAGGCATAGAGAAGCTCCATTCTAGTACTCCATTAACAACTTTTCCTCATACTCCTTTCTTCTCCCCACCACACTCACTATCCCTTAGATTAACATTTAACTTCTCTAAACCTCAGTTTTCTCACTATGCACAGGAAGACTACCCTACCTCCTACCACAAAGGTGGGAGAACTATCATCACCAGCTACTTTATGAAAATAAAATGACATGATAGAAACAAAAATGAAGTACTATGCCAATGTAAGCCATTATTGTAAAGAGACCATTCCCAAATGACATAACAGTAAACTAAGACTATATTAACTCAATCATTGATTCTCTTCCAATACCATTGTCCTCTGATTAATCTCTCAAGATCCAAAATCTCCAACACAGATATATCCACTCAAATCAGGAAAAATATAGATTTTCTCAAAGATGAAACTATTTCTGACCTTGTTATCCAGAAATATAAGCTCTCACCATAAGCTCTCAATTTTTATTAACAACAAATGACATTTATATAATGTTATATATATGTATATGTATATATATAATGTATACTATATATTATATATATATACAACATATATATATATATATCAAAGCATTTTGCATGCATTGTCAAAGACTGCGTATGTTGACACCGCACCTGTCATAGTAAGTATTTGATAAATGTTTGGTCATTGATTGGTTCTTATTTGAAACTCACAATCACCACTGGTGACAGCCACTATAAATATTAATATCTGCACTTTACAGTTTAGAAAACTGAGTCTCAATTTTTTCCTTTGTAAAACGAGTGATTTGAACTAGATGATTTCTGATCGATAGATTTCTAATTAATTTCTCCAATTCTAAATCCTTTGATTCTAGAATGCCCTTCATATGCCACCTGTTCTCTGAAAGAGGTCTGACTGATCGTTAAGCGCGACTGCTCACACTACTATGAATTAATTTGTCCACATCACAGGGTCAAGATATATAACATATATCTCAAGGGAACACTACCAGAAATTCACTGCTATATACCAAGAAGTTTTACCTGGCCACCTGGCTCTTCCTTCTTCTGATACGTTTCATAAGGCTGCGACCACTGTATTACAGGGCAGACAAAACACCATCCCAGGTGTTCTAGCTCTCCCTGCTATCATCTATTGCCTAGAGGTGGCCTTGGAGGGGAAGGGATGTTGGTGTCCTTGTCAGTGCTATTAGCTAAAGCTTCCTGCACCTACAGCTCAGCTGCCCTACCTCCCTGACTACCGTAACAATGCGGGTCATGTTTCTCTGTGCATGATACCAGCTGTCACCTGCCCTCTGTTTCCCCCCTTAACATTGTTCTCAGAAATAAGGTTTAAATCCAGAAAGCCCAGGGGTGAGAAGGGCCATGCGGATTGAATGTACAATATTCAATCCAAACACTTGCAATAGGCAATAGAGCTTACATAATCAAGCTGTGTTTGTAGGTGCTCCTTCCTCTACCTTCTTTTTTTCTTCACTCAGTCCATGTTTCCCTCCTCTTCTAGGCAGGTGTCATTTTCTATACTCACTGAGTTTTCCTGTTTTTCAGCTTTTGTGGTGTTAGGGGAGGTTTTGATTTGATGCAGGCAATTACAGTTACCACCTCAGATTCTGGCAGAGTCTTGGAAATATTGGAGCCATCAGCATTACCTCAGGGAGTGGGTAGATTTGCAGAAACTCCTTCACCCAGAAAGAAAAATCAGCTGTGAAATAAAATAAAATCGATGATTAATAATCACATTCTAAATAAGGAACTCATTTAAAAATATTTCACCACTAGAGGACCTTCATATTTAAATTGTAGTCCTGCCGGTCCATTCCCATGTGATCTTGGGCAAGTCTTATGCGTCCCCTCTGAGCCTCAGTTCAATCCTTTGTAAAATGAGTGATTTGAACTAGATGACTTCTAGTTGATTTCTGATTGATTTTTCCATTTCTAAAATCCTATGATTTTAGAATGGCCTTCATAAACCACCTGTTCTCCAAAAGAGACCAACCTCATTAAGCATTGCTGCCCAGTTAAGATGTTTACCTTGAAGTATTTTGAAGTGTTTGCTTTACCAAAAAAAATATTTTTGGTCATCTAACCTGAGGTTCTCAGGGAAAGGAAGCCAATAACCAAACAATGTAAATATTGTTGGACTTGGACTCTGAATATTTGGATTCAGACTGCTCCTAGATCACATCATTTAGCCTCTTTGATCCTCAACAAAATAGGGATGCCAATAGTTCTGGTACATACTTCACAATGTTGTGATAAGAAAAGTGCTTTGTAAACCATAAAGTGCTGTGTAAATGGAAGATGTTTTCATAGCTATCACCGTTAATGAGAAAAGAAGTCAACAGATACTGTTTATAATGTAGTATATAAATATATGAGACTTATTTTATATATAATCTATTGTGATTGTACCTTCCTATTTTGTCGTTAGTCCCATCAGGTAGCCCACCCAAGACCAAAGTCATTAACAGGACCCATAAATAGTCACAGGCATAAAAGTAACCCAGCAGAAACCTTGAAATAAATATGTCTGGGGAAAGACAAGCCAAAGTTTTGGAAGACCATACATGAAGAATATTATCCACTTGTTGGAGATGATATACTTCAGATACAGAATGAGACACACGTTTTTGGACCTAACTGGTGTAGGAATTTGCTTTGCTTGACTATGAACATTTCTTACATGGGTTTTATCTTTCTTTTTTTAATTGAGAAAAAGGGAAGTGAGAGAAAATAGATGTGTATTAAAGGAAACAAATAAAACTGATTTTTTAACAGAAGAGAAGGACATGGCTAGGCAGCAACCTTCTGGGTATTTCAAGATCTGGAGCAATTATGTGGCAACATTTGAGTACCTGGCCAAGCAACAGACTGACTTGTTGAACTGAGACATTAGTCCCATAAAGAGCAAACCCAATTGAACAATAGTGACTAGTTCATCATTAATCCCTTAGAGAACCTAATGAGGATATTCCAAAGATAGAAAAGGACTTCTAAAGCCAGGAATTCACATATATTTTCCATATGCTGTGTTTCAGATCATTTTTGTGTTCAAGGGAAGTATGTACTCTAAGGTCAGGAAAAATGGTTTTTGCTTTTATTCTTACCATACTAAAAATAGTCTTACTTAGTCAGCAAACAAATGTTTATTAAGCACTTATTATGTGTTTAAGTACTGAGGGTACAAAAAGAGGCAAAAGATAATCCCTATCCTCATGAAGCTCACAATATAATGGGAAAGAAAACAAGCTAACAAGCTAAATATAATAACTAAATAATAGGAATATATCCTAAATAAGGACTAATATAATAATAATAATAACTAAATAAATTAAATAACTAAAAGAGGAAAGCACTAGAATTGAGCAGAAGTCAAGAAAGTCTTCTTGTAGAAGGTGGGGCTTTAATTGGGACTTGAAGGAAGACAGGAAAGCAGAAGATTAAGATGTGGAGGGAAAATGTTCTAAGCATGGGAGACAGGCAGTGACAAGGCTAGGAGCTGGAAGATGAAGTGTCTAGTTCATTTGAATAATAATCAGGAGGCCAGTCTCACTGGATTGAAGAGTACATGGTAGGGAATATAGTGTAAGAAGACTGGAAAACTGGAAGGAGAATAGCATAAGTTATGAAGGGCTTTGAATGCCAAACAAAGCATGTCGTGTTTAATCCTGAAGGCAATTTGAGGAGGGATGGGGGTAACATAATCAAACCTGCACTTTAGGAAAGTCACTTTAGTGGTTGACTGGAAGATAGATTGGAGTGGGAAGAGACTTGAGGGAGACAAGACCCGCCCAGTGCAGCATTTATTGCCATAATACAGATATGAGGTGGTGAAAGCCTATACCAGGGCAGGGGCCATATCAAAGGAGAGATGGGCCCATTTAAAAGATGATGGAAAGGCAAAACTGATTGGCCTTGGCAACAGCTTGGAGTGGGATGGAAGGGGAGGGAGCAAAAAAGGGGAGTGAGAGATAATGAGAACCAAGGACAACGCCTGGGTTTTGAGACTGGGAGACTGGGGAAATGAGATTACTCTCAACAATAATAGGAAAGTTAGGAATAAAGGAAGACTTAGGGGGAAAGATAACAAGTTCATATTTGGATACGTTGATTTTAAGATGACTAATGGACGTCCAGTTTGAGATATCTAAAAGGCAGCTAAACTTTAGAACTATGCCCAAAGGACTATAAAGTTGTATATACCCTTTGACCCAGCAATAGCACTACTATGTCTATATCCTAAAGATATCAAAGAAAAAGGAAAAGAACCTATATGTGCAAAGAGATTTGTAGCAGCTGTTTATGTGTGGCAAAGAATCGGAAATCAAGGTGATGTTCATCAATGGGGAAATGGCTGAAGAAACTATAGTATATTATTGCGATGGAATATTACTGGGCTATAAAAAATGGTGAGTAGAATGGTTTCGGGAAAAAACAGAGAAAATTTATATGAATTAATGCTGAGTGAAATTAGCAGGGCCAGAAGAGCATTGTACAAATGATAGCAGTATTTTAATAATTATCAACTGTAAATATTTAGCACTTTGATCAATACAATAATCCAAGACAATTCCAAATGACTCTTGGTAGAAATGACTATCCACTTCAAGAGAGAAAACTAATTAATTCTGAGTGCAGATTGAAGTATAATTTTTTTTATTTCATCTTTCTTGCTTTTTTGCAACACAATATGAAAGATATGTTCTGCATAATTTCATATGTATATTTAACATCATATTACTTGTCTTCTCAATGAATGCAGGAGGGGCTGGAGGAAAATAACTTAAAGCTTAATTTTTAAAAATAAATAACACTTTTTAAAGAGAAGGAGAAGATTGGAGGTCAGTAAGGAGATAGATTTGAGAATTATTACTATGGGGTTGGTAATTAAGTCCATGAGAACTAATAAGATCACCAAGTAAATAGCACAGAGTGAGAAGAGAAAAGGGTCTAAGATCTCAGTAAATAACATTTTCTAGTTAAGTGGTGTAATGGTTAGAGCTTTGAACTTGGAACCAGGAAGACTCCTCTTCATAAGTTCAACTCTGATCTCAGACACTTAATACTCATTAGCTGCATCAATTAAATCTGTTTGCCCCAGTTTTCTCTTAAGTAAAATGTGCTAGAAATGAAAATGGCAAACCATTCCAGTATCTTTGCCAAGAAAACCCCAAATGGGGTCATGAAGAATCAACACAAGTGAAATGATGTAACAACAACAAAATATTAATTAAGGTCACTTAATTAATGATGGGGTAATTGTTACCAAACTGTTGGGAGCTTATGAGTGATGATATTAGAAACTCAGCATTTTATTTTTCCCACTAGAATCTTTAGAGGAGTAGTAGTCAGCTAACCTCTGGGACTAGACGCAACACTATGAACTGGAATAAGGGAAGTAGTTCTGAAATGGATGCTACACTCATTCTGAATTACTCCCTATCTTGCATAAGCCAGACATGATCATCTTGCAGTCCCTCATGCAAGACACTCCATTTCCTAACACCATACCTAGAATGAAATCTCTCCTGGATCCTGCCTCTGAGTTTCCTTCACAACTCAGCAATCATACCTCCTATTACATAAAACTCTTTCCCTACAACTAGGGCTAAATGCCTTGTGTATACGTTGTATATACTTATAAAAAATATATGCCATCTTCTCTGACAGAATATAAGCTTCTTGAGAGCAGAGCCCATTGAATTTTTGTCTTTGTATCTAGGCACCTAGAACCTAGTGCTTAATAAAAGTTTATTGAATGATGTTAACACTAATTAAAATTTAATTAATTAATTGATTAGACATTAATTAAATTTAATTAATTTAAAATTTCAAGAGAACTGGGAAGATAAAATACAAGTAAAAGATAGTGCAATTCTATCAAAATTAGGACAAATTCAACTGAACAAATATTTAATAAGCATCTACTATATGCCAGGAATCTGAAGGCAAAAGCCCATCAGTCCTTGTCTTCAAGGAGTTTACTTAAGTCACATTCCATGTATGGAATACAAGTTAGGTTGATGAAGGCAAAGGAAAAATCCAAAGGGCTTTAGGAAAATTTAAGGGGGGGACAAAAGATTTTCAGACAGAACAATTAGGACACATCTCGTGGAAATAATGATCTTTGAGCTGAATCTTGAAGGATGAGAAGAATTCTGAAAGGTAGAAGCAAAGAAGGAATAAATCTAGACTTAGGGGACAGAAAGTCATCAGTGAATTAAGACTCTAGTAAAACAAGCATTTTTTCCTTTCCAAATATAGAAACCAATTTGCCATCAATCACCTGTCAACATAATATACTACAATATTCTATACTATAATATAAGCTAATGTCACATATATTGTATTTTGGAAATGTTTAAGCACTATATAAATGTTAGCTATTATTATCAGCTATCAGTTGAATTTTTCACTTTTCTGTGGCTTATTTGGGCATCCTATAAAAAACAGCCTAAATCATTAACAGAAATAGATGTCACTGAACCTGGTCAGGGGGTTTCAGAAGATGCAGTCTCATGTTGAATTATTTACTCTGGAAATCAAATGGTCCCACACAGAGAGAAACAACACTGAATCATTTCCCTTAATGACTTCCAAGGGCACTGTTCTCTACCACCTATTTGGAGACCTAATTATATCCTGCCATTTACTGGTCTCTAATGTGTACTAGTCTTCTCTACTTTTGATTTCCTTGATGATGTTTTCAAGATCCTTTCCAACTTTAGGATTCTATAATTCTGTTTATATTTATCTTACATCTACTAACAGTACTTAGCATAATTCCAGGGTGTTAGAAATCACAGAACAATAGATATAGATGAGAGCTTAGAAGATAGAGTACAGAAAGAGAACTTAAAAATAATTGGATGTGGTGATACAAAGCAATTCCAAGAGACTTGGGATGCAAAAGGCCATGTGCATCTAGAGAGAGGACTATGGAGACTGAATATGGATTGAACTATAGTATTGTTGCTTTTTTTGTTTGTTTGCTTACTTTTTTTTCTTTTTTTTCCTTTGGGCTTGTACAACATGACAAATATGAAAATATGTTTAATTTATAGCAGATTGCTTGTTGACTTATAGGGAAGGTAAGGAGGAAGGGAGAAAATCTGGAATACAGTCTTACAAAAATAAACGTGGAAAACTATACTTACATGTATTTGGAAAAATAAAAAAAATTGAGAATTGTTATAAAACCTTTAAAAAATATAATTGGAAAACACCTTAGATTTTGGGACAAAAAATGTCAGAGTCGGGAGGGACCTTAGCACAATATCTGCTACATAGTAGGAATTTAATAAATGTTGAAGGAGTGGAAGAAAGAATCCTCTTGTTCAACCTCATTTTGCAGATGAAGAAACGGAGGGCTACACATCCAAAGTCATATAGGCAGTAAATGCAGAACAAGAAATTCAAACCCAGATCCCTTGATTTTAAATCGAATGCTTTTCCACTGCATGTGTAGCCAAAAACAAACAGAACTGCTCTGTTATATGAAAAGATGTTTGGCAATTATAATTTTTTTTATAATTTTTTATAATTCAGACACACATTTCCCTGTATTCTTAGCAACATACATCCAATATGGATGATGAAGAAAATATTTAAGGACAGAGACAAGAACAGTGGTCATCTTTAAGTCTGTGTCATGGAAGAGGGATGAGCCATATTTTGCTTTTTCCCCAGTAATGAAGTACTAGACACAATGCACAGAAGCTACAGAAAGGTGTATCTGATCCAATATAAAGAAAGCCTTTTAATTTTGAGAGAAAAGTCTAAAAATGAAATAAAGTAGCTTTGAAAGATAGAGCTTCCCTAGCCCTGGAGATTTCAAGCAAATGTTGAATGACCACTTGCTGGGTATGTTGTAGAGAATTTCTATTCAGATATTTATTGGACTAGACACTCTCCAAGACTCCTTCCTAGTCTGAGTTTCTATTATTCTTGAAAATTTGATCTTTCCCTCAAGTAAGAAAATGCCTTAAACACATCAGCACATTTTGAGGGATTTTTTTTGGGGGAGACAACAAGACTTAATGTTAGCATTATTAATGAAGGTCAACAGACATGTTTCCTCCCTGAAAATGTCCAAAGCTATGGCTTCACCATCCCCATTCCTCTGCAATCCAAGGGTGATATTTCGTGGTTGGTTAACTTTTCTCGAGCTTTAAACATGTGCCAAGTATCTTTAATCACAGGATGTTGGGCAGATTATGGGCAGTGATAGAGATAATTACCAAGGACAAATAAATGAAACGTCCATTCTCCAACCAAGTGGGCATCATCTTTGGGTCATGAGGGAAGATCCAAGAATTCCCCCTGTCCAAAAGTAAATCTATAATGATAGTTTTGAGTTGGGGAACTTGGCAGCTCCCAGATTCAGGATCAAAATCATTTTAAAGGGATAATCCAGGGAGGCTTGTGCTTCCATAAAAGGAGTAGAGTTGTTCCTTGTGCCTGCAGAAAATTTAGCATCAAAGGCAAATGGAAACAACTTGTCCATGGTTATTTCTGGGGGACACAGCAGGAAGTAAGAACATTCAGCCCTAATAGCTTAGGGTATTACAGCCTGTTCAGACCCATCATGAACCGCTCTATGAACTTCATTTTTAATTCTTCAGAGTGTATTGTCTTTCAAGTCTCACTGGTGTGCAGAAATCCTAATGGAGTGTTGGTAACAAGGAAAGGCAGGGTTTTGTTTCCTTGGGAAGTTTAGAGTTCAATTAGCCAAAAGCAATCGGTTTCTTCTCAGCCTGTTCAACTCAACATATACTGTTGATCTCATAATGTACTTTTTGACAAGTTTTATGTCATAGTTTTTAATGTCTGGGGGATTTGTGAACCTTTCGGTAGTCTGGTAAAATCTCGTTTTCAGTAATGGTATTAGATGGGCATGGTGAAGTATGCCTGTAATCCCCACTCCTGGGTTGGAAACTTGGATTAACTATGTATGACTCATATCTAGTTTTCCACATGTGTGAATAACAAGATCCCCTGCTCCCCTACAAATGCTCAAGATAACAAATGCATAAGGCACCCTTTATGTCACCCAGAGAAAGTATAGAAATCACAAAGGACACCACAAAGGACAAAGCTACTTCATAAAGAAATAAACAATAGCCCATTAGTAATCAATATAATTCTTCCCTTTAGCTAGTGGATCCTACTGTCAACCTTATAATGTACTTTTATTGACAAGCTTTATGTCATAGTTCTTAATGTCTGGGGGATTTGTGAACCTCTCGGTAGTCTGGCTATAAACAATAGCCTATAAGTAATCAATATAATTCTCCCCTCCATCTAGTGGATTCTACTTTTCCACAGGTTTATACACCCCACTCAACTCTCTACAAATATGGTAAAGTAAATGAAAAGGATACTAAAAAGAGGAATTTTTAAAAAGGAATTCTGAATAATTGTAATAATTAGTATTGGTCCTGGTCAACAGATTATGGAACAAATTTCCCTCCTCTAAATGAAAACTTGCAAGGCTATTTAAATGTGAATTGTTGGCAAGAAATTAGAAATTGAGTGTATGCCCATGAATTGAGGAATGATTGGAAAAGTTATGATATGTGGATGTATATGTATATGAATTATTGTTCTATAAGAAATGATGAGCCGGCTGATTTCAGAAAAGCCTTGACTTACATGAATGGATGTTGAGTAAAATGAGGAAAACCAGGAGAACACTGTACACAGTAACAGCAAGATTATGTGATGATCAACTGTGATGGATTTGGTTCTTCTCAACAAGGAGATGATTCAAGGCAATTCCAATAGATTTTGGGTGGAAAATGTTTTTGTCTCCAGAAAGAGAGTTATACAGACTGAATGTTGATAGAAGCACTTTTACCTTTTTTGCTGTTTGTTTCTTTCTTACTTGTCCCTTTGGGTCTGATTTTTCTTGCACAACACGACAAATCTGGAAATATGCTTAAAAGAATGGCACATATTTAACCTATATCAGATTGCTTATTGTCTTGGAGAAGAGAGGAGGGAAGGGAAGAAGGAAGAAAAATTTGGAACATAAAATCTTACAAAAATGAATGTTGAAACTATCTTTAATAAAATGCTATTGAGCATTTTTGCTCTTTGTTGTTGCTTGCATTTTATTTTGCTTCTTTTTTTACTGACTTGATTTCATTTTTCTTGTGCAGCACAATAATTGTATAAATATGTATGCATACATTAGATTTAGCATATATTTCTACCATGTTTAACATATTTTGGACTACTTACCATCTAAGGGAGGGGGTGGGGGAAGGGAGGAAAAATTGGAACACAAGGTTTTATAAGGGTTAATGTCAAAGAATTGTCCACATATATGTTTTGAAAAATAAAAAAAACTTTAATTAATAAAATCAAATAAAATGGTATTGAGAAAATAAATAAATGGGAATTGTTCTTTTCCCAGCACACTTCTAGGTTTTTTGAAGCTTTACCATTCACTCTCCACCACTGTGAGAGAGGTCTCTGTTATTATGTCTAAATCAAAAGTCCAGAAGTAACAAGCTTGGTCTCAAGAGAATTCAAATATTAGTGACGATGTTAGATTATGAAGCACAGGTCCTCTAAATTCTCGTTCTTTGTTTAGTCTATTTAGAAATGTGCCCTTCTGCATTGCTATGATGCAAGGCCCAAAGAAACACTGCTTGACCAAGAACTAGCTTAGTTTTGATATAAGGTGATTTTTAATTTTAGCTAACAAACAGGGAAAAAACCATCCTCAAAATTGGGAATTATTTTGATCAAGTGAGTAAGTTTTCAGGGCCCTAGTGTACCACTAAGTCACCAAGAACTTTGAACACAGGCATAGAGTTAGAGGTGGAAGGGCTATTTGTGTCCATCTATTTAAACAAACTCTTTTTACATGTTATAAGGCCCTAGCCAATGAGGACTTAGTCCTCACATCCTGCACTATATTTCTACCTGGTTTCAATCCAACTTGTGAAAGCCTGATGAACCTACTTCCAGATATGTGTGTCAGGGGTCTCTTTTCCAAGCATCCTATGCCTCCTATTGGCTCATTCTGTAGCAAAGAAAAACTTTTTTGGGCTCCCAAGACAGAAATGAGGGCACATAGGAAAGTTTCTAGTAGACAGTTTCTCATTTTCTTCGCTGGAGGCTTTTGAATGAGAAGTATTGTTATGAGCTGTGAATCGGTCAATAAACATCTATTAAGGACTTACTATATACCAGGCACTGTGCTAAGCTCTAGGATCCCTTCAGCAACCCAAGTCAGTAGCAGAAATAACCAGATTCAGAATTCAGCATCTGAATTCCCTTAGGAACTCGCCATGAAGAATGACCTGCCAGATACAGACAAGGAAGAGGGTCAAAGAGGTAATATGGCTTGCCCAAAATTACCCAGAGAATAAATATTAGATCTTAGATCTCCTGATTCCAAACCTATCATTCTTTCTACACCAATTAACTAATGTGTGTGTACTATTTTGAAAGATTAAAATTTGAGGGGTTACCTGCCTTCTCTGGGTTTTGGCTTCATGTTCATTAAAAAACAATAAAGATGGGTTCTCAAAATGCCTTTAGAAATATGTAAAAGTCCTGGTGTATTTGGGTGTGTTTCTCTGTGTAAATAATTACTAGAATTTGAATACATCAATCATTCCCTACACCACATCCTATTTTTAATAAAGACCGTAGCCAATTGGAATTGCTTGCATCTTTTCCTTATTTCGTTATTTCTCTTTCAAGTTCCTTCAGGCTTCATTAGAAAGAAATCGGTGCTTTGAAGAGTTATTCTACCCAACATTAACTTAGTGGATTAGAAATCATTAATAAAAATCCTTATAGTAGCACGAGAGAAAGGAAGACCATGGGAATTACGACCCAAGTCACATCTCTAGTATTGGCAAAGGCACTGCATGGTGAGAAATATTCATTAGCTACTCAACCCTCCTAAAGACAGATGCCTTTTTAGTAACCAGAGATTGTGTGCCCTTGGAGAAGGTAAATTGCAGCCCATTTCCAACTCAGGTAATTGCATTCTGTGCTGGTTTGAATCCCCTCCCAAGATTTCCATTCTATCTATCCTGTTGGGCAGCTCAGCCTTCCACCTTTAGACATTCAGCTCCACCAAGATTTCTGCCTCTTTTCCCTCTTTCCCCTCTACTTCTCTTGTGCAAAATCTATAATCCTGACCCTCAGCAGGTTTGAGTTCAAAGATTGGGGTTTGATTTTTGCATTTCTATGCATGGGGCCCAGATCAGCGTGTCTGGTCCTGTGGTTTCTACCTAAATGTTATCATGGTTTATTACCTGTCCATCAGAGGTTCAAGCCTGGTTGACTTAATTTTTTGAAGCTTAATGTTGAGAAAACTAAATTGCTTTTGATTGATCCTACCAGACTCCAGGATACATGTACATCTCTTACTGAATCATTCAGTGGGTTCAATTAGGCCAGCAGTGTAGGGCACTCCATATGGAAAATGTGAAGCTGTTCCTTAAAGATAGTATAGGTGCTTCCCATCAGTAATGGCTGAACCCCTTCCAGAGAATCATTTATTCATAAGATGGGAGAACACTCTTAGGACAAAGTTGGTCATAAAACCATAGAATTTCTGAGTTGAAAGGGAAATCAGTATCCACTTGGACCTAAAAGATAAATTTCTCAAAAATAAACCCAACAAGAGGTCATCTAGTCATTGCTTGAAGACCTCTACTCCCAGTGGTAGCCCATTTTGTTTTTTGGAAAATTATAATTCCAGAGAAATGTTTTGAAAATCAAGCCTTAATTTAGCTTTTTGAAACTTCCCAATTCTGTTCCTGGTTTATTCATTCATTGCTCAATTCTTCCCTCTTCTAGGGAGCCAAACAGAACAAATCAAACTCTTTTCCTCTTCAACACTTGAAGGCAAATATCATGTCTTCCCTCAGTCTTCTCTTCCCCAGTAGAAATATCCCTGTTGTTTTTTTTCAACTGATTCTCACATAGCATAAATTTAATTCCCATTTTGGCTGTCTTATTTGGAATGCTTTCTATTATTTACATCCCTCCTAAAAGGGATTTAACATAACATTTTAAAGAGAGTCTGGTTAGGGCTGAATGTTGTACTGATAAAAAAAATTAAATTCAAAAAGCAGGAAACAATAATAAACGAATGCAAAAGAAAGATAATACCAAAAGAAAGCTGACTTCAGAGTAAATTCAAATACTAATTTAGATCCCAGAGAATAACTGATGAAGCCTGTTTCAATCTTCTTAGTGGAGAAGTAGGGAACTAAAGACACCTAAAGTTGCCAGTGTTCTTAGGCAAAGTCCTTTTTGCTTAATTAATTAGGTTTTTTTCTTTGTTTGGCTTTGGGGGTTTTGTTTTTAGAGTTTTTTTGTTTGTTTATTTTACAAAGAATGGTTTGATGGTGAGAGGCTTGCATCAGGAAATAACTGATGTGAAAAACAAAAGGCTTCAATAAAACTATTTTTAAGTCAAAAGGGAGAGGGAAATAAGCATTAATTAAGTGGCTATTATGTAGCAGGCACTATGCTAAGTGCTTTACAAATATTTCATTTGAACAAGAATTCAGTTTTCCTTCCTTCTATATCTTCCCTTATATCTCATCATCTTCTTCTATCCTACCCATACCCCATTGAGATTACTTCCCAGATTTAAAATTTAAAAAGAACTTAGAAATTACCCAGTCCAAATCTTTCATTTTACAAATGAGGAAACAGAATCCCAGAAAACTTAAATGAAGTGTCTATAGTAACAAAGGTAGTGAGGGTCCACTCTGGAATTTGAATCCATGTCCTTTGATTTCAAATCCAGTATCCTTATTTAAAAAAAAAAAAACATTTACTCACTTACAAAATGAGAACAATATAAATGTTAGCTAAGATTACATAATTGAAATGTTTCAGGTTTTTCTTCTGTTCTTTATTGTTTCACAATTGCTTCTTAACCTTGTGGGAAAAATTCTGTAGAAGAAAGGCTACAGAGAGAACTCTAGATTAGAGAAGTAATTACAAATTTCCAAATATTCAAACCATTTTTAGCCAGACCAAAATTTGGTGGTGGAAAGAGCATAGGATTCAGAGTCAAAAGTCATCGAAGAACCTTCCAACTTTGAAGTTCCATGATTCTTTGAAAACTTGATTATATGGAATAAATTACTTAACCTCTCTGAATCTTATTTCCCTTTTCTATGAACTGAAAGAATTGAATGGAAATGGGGAGAGGGAAGAAAGAGCAAATGTCATGGAGCAAGAATGTGGACTATTCTCAGAATAATATTTTTTAATTCATTAAATAAAATACCTAGCATTACAAAGGAAACCAATTGTGTTGAAATACAATCATCAAAATTTTTTTTCAAAAGAAATTAATAACTTCCCAGTTTAAGAATTCATGAATTAGATGATCTGGCCCAAAATTTCTTAAGCAAAAGTAAACTATGTACTTCATTAAGTGTACAAGTTAGTATCTCTGTTCAGAATATGTTCATATAATGCAAAGACTAAGATTAGATTCTCCTCCAAAAACAAAAAGTTTGTATCCAACAAAACAACTTCTTACCAAATGAAATGAATGATTGAATGTAAATGCACTTATTAAAATAAAAGCATTTACTGTGTGCCAAGTATTGTGCATAGAATCAGATATATGAATGCAAAATAAAAAAATAATCAAAATGGTCTTTGCCCTCAAGAAATTTACTTTCTAAAAGGAGAAACGATACATAAACTAGAGGGATGGCCAGAGATGGCCACTTTAGTCCAGAAAGTCACCGAGGAGGTGATTGATGTACAAACATTATCTCTTTTAAACAATAGTTGAGCATATATAGGACTGCTTGCCATTTAGGGGAGGGAGTGGAAGGAGGGAGGGGAAAAATCGGAACAGAAGCGAATGCAAGGGATAATGTTGTAAAAAAAATTACCCTGGCATGGATTCTGTCAATATAAAGTTATTATAAAATAAAATAAAATATTTTTTTAAAAAAGAAAAAAAATAGTTCAGGATTCCTTCCTTTTCAATTGAGAAATTTTTACATGACCCTGAATACATAGGTATATGAAATAGATATGCAAATATAATTTCATGAACCTCACATTCAGTTATAAGACTCCATATGGAGTCAAATACTACAGATTAAGAAGCTGGATTCAATACAATATTCTTTTTAAAAATTACAAAATAGTATTTAATTTTTTTGCATGTGAAGATAGTTTTCAACATTCATTTTTATAAAATTTTGAGTTCCAATTTTTTTCTCTCTCCTCATCAGGTAAGCAATCTGCTAGGTCATACATGTGCAAACACGTCTAGTCAACATTATAAAATTTATAAATTGCAGGAAACATACGGCTCTAATTGTTAGAGGGAGATTTCTCACTGAGGGAGTGTCCTGTGTGAAAGAAGAAAGGAAACAAGCATTTTTCAAGGATCTCCAATTTTCAGCTGCTGTGTTAAATTAGTTGATTACAAACATTACACACTTTAAGAGTTTTTATTTTATATGATCTTCATCGCAATATTGAGAGTTAGGTGCTATTATTTTCATTTTTAAGTTTAGACAAATGAGGCAGGCAAAGTTGAGTGACTTGTCTAGGATCCCACCACTCAAAAATAGCTGAGGTCAGCTTTGAACTCAAGTTTTCCTAACTCCAGGCTCTAATCATTTTGTCATCTAGAAGCCCAAAATAACCCCAGGTCCATCTCCTATTCTTTATCTCATTGGTTATACATTATAGCCTATTCATACCCAATATGCACCTTTCCATTGCCCTCTGTGGGATCAATTTTTAATTCTTCCAAACATGCTAATTTAAAGAAAAAATATTTTGGTATCAAAAAATCCCCCTCCCAAAAGTAAAAAGCATTATCTTTTCAGGGTAGGTTTGTTGTTAATTCATGTTTGACCGTTTGTGACCCCTTTTTAGACTTTTCTAGGTAAAGATATTGGAATGATTTGCCATTTCCTTCTGCAACCCATTTCACAGATGAGGAAACTGAGTCAAACAGAATTAAGTGACTTGCCCAATGTCACACAACTAGTAAATGTCTAAGGACAGATTTGAACTCAAGAATATGAATCTTCTTGACTCGATTGCCTTTCCCTCTATTCACTGCACCACCTAGCTGCCCAATGAATTTAGGTAGATTATAAGAAAGTCTTGACCTTAATTTCCTAACCTAAAAAATTTTGACCAGGTAATGTCTAAGATCAATTTCGATTGTAATATTCTCTGGATTTCAAAGCGGGTGCCCATAGACTAGAGATGGGCTGACCAAATTATGATATATGAACATAATGCATAGTACCTGGCTTATAGTGGCTTAATAAATTTTGTTGATTTGAATTAATGAATGAGAATATTAATAACAAAAATAAGCAACAAATATCAGCAACTCAGAGAAATATGGGAAGTCTTATATGGATGATATAAAGTGAACAAAGTCTGAAGAACAATATACACAATGCTTACCTTGATGTAATGGAAAAGAAAACGAAAAATGCTAATTGTAATGAACAATCTCAATTCTAGAATAGAAAAGAAAAAGTATTTTTCTTTCTGAAGAGATGTAAGGAATAAGGGTGAAATGTTGCACACGTTATCAGATACAGTCACTGAATCTATTGATTTTGCTTAAATATTTTTGTTATTATAAGAAAGAATTCATTTGGGATGGACAAAAGGGTTATATCCAGAAATGACTGAGATGTAAAAAAAAAAATGACATAAAACTTTTTTTAAAATATGTGCTCTGCAATCAAAGTTTCCCTCCAGATTTAACATTCTATCTTCTGTGCTCTTTTAATTTTTTAAATTTTTATCTTTTTTCTTATTCTTTTTTTAAAAATTATTTTTATGTTTCCAAATTTATTTTATTTAAAGAAACAGAATAGGAAAAAAGAAAAACAGAAAAATACAAAACAAAATGAAACAAAACAAAAGAGAACATTGTCATGTGCCCAGAAGATCATCAGGGAGGATTCAAAATATATAATAATAAATTACCAATTCAAGAAAGCATATATATGTGTGTGTGTGTGTGTGTGTGTGTGTGTGTGTGTGTGTGTATCTGTGTGTACATAAAATATTAATAGAATAAATTATATTCATGAGAGTCCATCTTTTCTTTACTTCCTTGTAAATTGTTCTTTTGTTCTCTGCTGTGAACCTTTTTTATTTTATTCTTTTCCCCCTTTCATCTTCCTACCAGCCCCAAACAGGCTATAGTTTAAAAAGGATGTATTTATATATACATGTGTAGATATATACATACATATGTATACATACATACATAGATACACATATATCTTTCCTATTCTTGCAAACTCTTTGTTTTAATTCTGATCCTAACTTGCCTTGCTATTACTTAACCTTTTCTCATCCATGGATCCCTCCCTTGTCTTCTTCCCTCACCCTTTGTTTCCCTGTCTGCCCATCTCCCCCCGCCTTATTTTTAATAGATTTTGGAGGGCGCTATATCCTTCATAATATATGTGTAGTGTTGCCTATTTAACCCATTCCTGATGTGATTTTTATAACTACAAGTCCTCCTCTCCCCTCTAATGCCTCTGTGTCTGTTCTTCCTCTGCACCTCATTTGTATGACATAATTACTATTTTTAACTTAACTCTGCCCTAATTTTTCTTTTGAGCTGTTGTTGTTGATATCAACTTTAAACATATGCCATAAATTTCCCATGTAAAAAAAACATAAACAATTTATCCATGTTGAGTTCTTTGAAACTGATTTTTTATATTGGCTCATATATTAAATTTTCTATTATGTTCAGGTTTGGTTGATAGAAAATCCTGAAAATCTGAAGTTCGTTGAACATCCATTTTTTTCTCCTTCAATTTTATAAACTATTTTACTGCACATATATTTTTAACCACAGGTCTAGTTCTTTTGACAGTCAGTAGATATTATTCCTGCACCTATGGTCTTTTACTGTGACTGCTGATATGTCCTATACAATTCTCATTGTAGCTACGGTGTATTTGAATTGTTGTTTTCTTATTTCTTGCAAAATGTTCTCTTTGATCTGGGGATTCCAAAATTTAGCAATAATGAATGTATCTATGTGTTTTCCACAAAGGATCTTGTTGAGGTGGTAATCAGTGGATTTTCTCTATTACTATTGCCCCCTCATGTTCTATCACTCCAAGACAAATTTCTTGGATTATTTCTTGCATTATTGCATCAAGCCTCTTTTTTTGATCACAACTTTCAGGCAGTTCATATATTCTTATATTTTCTCTTCATGATTTCTCCAAATCTGTCAATTTTCTTATAAGATGTTTCACATTCTGTTCTTTTTTCATTCTTTATAATCTGTTTTGTTATTTTTTGGTCTCTCAGTTTCACTGGCTCCCCTTGCCAATTCTAATTTTCAAAAAAAAATTACTTTCGTCTTTGAGATTCTGTATCTCCTTTTCTAGTTGATTAACTTTTTTTCATGATCATCTTATTTTTCTTGGGTGGTTTTTATTGTGTTTTTTAAAAACTTTTTTATTAATTTCTCCCATTTGACTTCTAAATTCTTTTTTGAGTTCTATAAATTCTCTCTAGACAGGGAGACATTTCATGTTACTCTTTGGAGTGGAAGCTTTTTTTTTTTTACTTCATTGTCCTCCTCTGAAGATGAACCCCAGTCTTCCCTGTTCCTATATTATTTTTCTATGGTGGGGTTCTTTCTTCTTTGTCAGCTCATTTTTTTAAAATAAGAAGTATTAGTGTAAGCACCTGTAATCCTGGATTGGGAGGGGGAGGGACGGTGCCTCTGGCTTCACCTCAGCTCTCCTCTCTGACCAGGAACCCCAAACCAAGAGCTCTGCCCTCCAGCAAGTGCCCACGGCCAGCTGCATCCCTGCCCCCCTGCCTCTGCACTCATGGGGCACTGGTTCCTTCTCTCCCAGGGCCACCTTTCAGCACTACAGCTGGGTTTGGCATTCCTAATCAGCTGAGGTTCCCTCAGTCTCCCTGGACTAGGACCTGGACTCCACAAACAGTCCAGGAGGTGAAAGTTTCTGTGCTTCCTGCTGAGGCTCCCTCACACCCAGCTAGCCCCAAGGCTCTCCATAGTGGGTTTCTATGGAGCTAGCCTGGAGGTGTTTGCACTTCACCCAGGCTAATCCAGACCCCAGATCTTCTCTGGTTATAACTGGAGGACGGCTGTTCTACCCCAAGTCTTCTTGATTTTTCACTAGTCTAGGTTCTCCCTGAGGTACAAATTTGTTCGATTTGTGAGGGAAATCAGGAGAGCTTGAAATTTACCAACCAACTCATCCATCTTCCCAGAATCTTCCCTGTTTTATGTTCTAAACTTCATTGTTGCTCTAGAATTCTATGTTCCTCCTTCTAGATTTAATATTCTGTGTTCAATGCTCTAATTTCCCTTTTAATGCTACTATTCTAAGGCTCCTTCCAGCTCTAACATTTAATATTCTCAGACTGAGGGAGACTATTCAAAACGCAAAGTTCTAGGATCTTTTTCACACACACACATATACACAGAAAGAGAGACAGACAGACAGACAGACAGACACATACACACAGACAGAGGCAAAAATGACAGAGACAGAGGTAGAGAGAGAAAGAGAGACAGAGACAGACAGAGAGACAGGGACAGACAGAAACAGAGAGAGAAAGAGAAAGACAGACAGACAGAGATGTATCACAAAAAAAGAATGTATCATATCATTAATGCACAAAGCCTAAGGATGGAGGAGAATTTAGGACCATGTGGCAAATTCTTTTTTAAAAAATCACCAGAATTAAAAAGAGACCCTTTCCTACCTGTGAATAAATAGACTACACTTTTGACAGACATGTTTGTAATGAGAAAAGAATTTCCTCCTTTATCTAACCAGATTAACTAGAGAAATAGTTATAGACATAGTCATAGTTTGTGTGTGTGTGTGTGTGTGTGTGTGTGTGTGTGTGTGTGATGCTATGTTATAGCCAAAAGGTTCCTCTGAATGCTGTCAGATGATCCCAAACCAGGGAAGCACACAGAGTAGAAAACGTTTGAAAACTTCCTACTACATGTATAGAGATACCAGTTTGTTATTTTAAATTTGAGATTTTACTATGCACTAAAAACCCTGCACATTATTTTTACTACCTGAAAGCTCCTGAATAAATTTGTGGCATTCTCTTCCCTGGACTTGAGCCTAGAAAGACTAATCTGCAACCATGTTTAAGAAATAAGACTTTATAGGTTAGTCCATAAACTGCTCTTTAAAACAAAAATGGGCATTATTAGTCATGGGAATTATTGGTTTTTAAAAGGCTCACAAGAAGATGATAGTCTTTTTCTTCTGCATGGTACTTTGTTCTACAGATTAGGAGAAGAAGAAAAGATTCTTTCGGAATATTTCTAGAAATATAAATGAAGGCACTATGAGCATCCCAACATTTGGGGAATGTATAATTCTTTGCAATGATAAAATAGTTTTCATTTTGTAAAGCCTCCCAATGTATTACACTTCATCAATGCACAAAACTTAAGGATAAATGAAAACTTAAGAGATTAAAATAAATCATTTTCTAAAATAATTAGAATTAAAGAGACTGTTATTCTTACCTCTGAATTAATGGGCAACATTGTTGGCATTTGTTGTTGAGTCATGTCCAGGACTCTTCATGACCCCATTTGGGGTTTTCTTGGCAAGATATTGGGATGGTTTGCCATTTCCTTCTCCAGCTCATTTTATAGATAAGGAACTAAGGCAAATAGGGTTAAGTGACTTGCTCAGGGTCATACAACTAGAAAGAGTCTGCTGTCAGATTTGAACTCAAGAAGATGAGTCTTCCCAACTCCATGTTCAGCACTCTTATCACCCACTGCACCATTAGGTTGGCAAATACAAAGTAAAAAAAAATCCACCTTAACAGATCATCTAAAACCTTGGAGACCTTCCCTTTCATTATAATTATAATAATAATAATAATAATAATAATAATAATAATAATAATAATAAATATTTGGAGATCTTCCCTTTCATAATAATAATAATAATAATAAATTCTTGGAGATCTTCCCTTTCATTGTAATAATTTCATCCTCATTCATTATTATTAATGTCTATCCCTATTGAGGTCAGGAATTGTATTTTCTCTTTCTCTTGTATAGATACTGAGGTACTCCCTCTTTTATGTAGATCACCAGAAAAGGAGCTCCAGTTCCTTTCACGAGACAACTTTTATTAGTCAAGCTGCAGGACACAATTAGTTGAAAACAATGATATTAAATGAAATAACACAGTACAAAAGTAACAATAGAACATTCCCCCATAAACCTGAGGTATACTTTCTCACAAATGTCCCATATTCAGTAAGAAAAATGGGTGCATGTAGAAATCCTATGTTTCTAGGTCATATGCATAGGCAACAAACATGTGAGATGAGTGCATATGGGTTTAAGGGGTAATTCCTACTTCTCATGATGCAAGGATAGCAAAGCCTTCTGGTGATCTAAAAATGCTGCTTTTTTCTTGCTGGGTCTGCTGCCTGCTGAGCATCAACTCTCCACTGCTCCACCCTGGATATGACAGACAACTGACTCTGTTGCTCCCCACTACTCTTTCTAATATCAATTTCCAAGATTATCACTTCAGGAACTTCTGCTAGCTATATCTTCTTTTGCCTGGTAAGGTTTACTGACTAGAAAACTCTCCCTGATAAGGATGGACTGAGAGAGCTCATAGACATGGACAAACAAAAACCAAGAAGCGTAAACTCAAGCTAAGATTTCTATCTAGAAACTCTCTAGTTAAAATTCTTCATTTACTATAGGGGAGAAAACTGAAGTTCAGAGAGATTAAATAAACTTGAATAGATAGCCCCTAAAGTCTCTTCCAGCTCTAGATCAATGATCCTATAATGCTATTATCCAAGTTTCCCTTAAGGATTTAAATAGGAATGATAAAGAATTTTTAACCCTAAATCAAATAGTTGTCTAAGATATCAGAATTTGAATTATCCCCAGACCCAGGCTATTAAAATAATGCAATTAATTTTAGGTTGGGCTAATTCTGCATGGTTTATATTTCCACTCAATATCTAGCATGTACAAAACTAAGTTCAACTTCAAACAAAAAACCACCCTATTTCCTTGCCTTCACTGTTTATGATGATTTATGATCAGTAAATGTTTGGTTTTTAAGGCTATTTTCTATACACATACACCCAGGGTCACATAAAAATGGAAAGTTGAAAAGGGCTCGTGAGTAGAAAAAATGGAAAAAATTTAAGAAGTCCTGGTCTAAGTAATTCAGACTTGAAACCATCTTCAATCATCTTTAACTTTTCCCTCTCCTTCAGCTCCCAAATCCAGAACTTGTCAAATCCTCTTAAGACATCTCAAAATCTCTGTTCTCTCCTTCTACATTTAAACCCTTACTTGTTCCTCATTTACCTCTTATCTGAACTATTTAAGTGATCTTCTGCCTGCCTTCTTTTTTCTCTCCAAATACATGTTTAAGTTCCTATCTCCAGTTCTCCAACTTAATTCTCTTTGACCTGGACTTTTGTAGCATATAGCTCTTTCTTTCATTGCCAGATTTCTTCCACAACAATAAGAATTATAATATCTTTCCTCTCCATCAAATCTGAAGGTTTCAAAGCACCTTCCTTACAATCCTTTGAGGTAAGAAGTGCACCTATTATGATCTCAATGTTATTCCTGAGAAAACAAGTTCAGAGAAGTTAAGTAATTTGTCCACTAACACTCAGCTAGTCTCCAAGTATAACACTACCAACTCCACCACCACAGTCACTGTCGATTATGGGTTCCACATATAGGTATACAGAAAAGCCAGAAGTTAGAAACAGCACAATTTTTAAATTGTGGATTTGAATTCCAAGGAACTGTTTCAAATCCAACTCGGCTACTTACTACCCAGGTGGCTTTGGGAAAGTCCCTTAATTTCTCTGGCACTGTTTCATATTCTTTTTTAAAGAAGTTGAACCCTCTTACCAAAGATATGGAATACTGCTTACACTTTTAGATATGATTGATTTTAAAAATTTTTTGTTACAAAGATGGTAGAGGAGAAGAAGATTATATTTGGAAAAGAAAGTATTATAAAAACAAAGGAGATCAATGAAAATAAGATTAAAATTGTATTAAATTACCTCTAAAAAAATCTCTTCCAGTCTAATTCTGTGCTTCTACTTGAAAACTAACATTGACAAAGAGTTCACTACCAAATGATAGTCTTTCTCATTGTTGGACAGCTCATTGTAGAAGCCTTTCTAACTATACAGTCAGATTTATAAATGCAACAAATTTCATTGTGAATATGAGACCACAATATAAATAAATTTATGAAAGAGAGGGAGGCCCTATAATGTACTAACAACTAGAGTACATTTATCCTTGTGAACAATTGTGTTCTCAAATAAGAGAAAAAAGTAGAGTGGAAATCACCCTGGATGGGACCTGAGGACTCTGTCATGCACATAACCTCACTGTTCCTCACGAGAAAACTGACACTGATTTTGCCTTCAGGTCTTTTCCTGACCTATCAATGTGATTATGGATCCAGCCATCTGGAAGCATCCACCATACCAGAATGGGAATCCTCATTTAATCAGTATCATGTCCCTCAGGAGCCTGAATCCTGATTACCCAATGCAAATGTACTTTCTGGTGACTGAAAACAATCAAGCATGGAGGAGTTAGCAAGCTCAGGGGGAATCTACAAGATTCAAGGAATTGAGCATATCAACACAAAACACTGAATTTGGGCGGGGTGATAAATGAAAAAAAGCTATTCAGTGATTACTAATGTATTAAATTCTGGTGATAAAAACAGAAAAAATAGTAGTCCTCATTTTCAAAGAACTTAAAAACATAAAAGAAAGTTCAGCTTTGGAATGGAAAGAAATGATTGGAAGTACTAAGGCTCAGGGCTCTTTCATCAAAGATAATGATGGTTGGATCTAATAGAAATAATGGGAAGGGAGAGAGGAAGAAAGGAGGAAATCTGAAAACATAGACAACAAACAGGTGACATGGCCTGAGATTTCAAACAAAAGAGTTCACTGGTGTTTTACCCCCACTCTGTGAGGCAATTTTTACCATCCTTTTTGTTTGTATGTTTGATTTGGGGGAGAAGGGTGTTTTGTTTTTAGAGATGTCTGGAAATCGAGGCTCAGAAAAGTTGTGACTTACCCCAGGAAATACAACCAGTAAGACCAAAGGTGAGATTTGAACCCAGTTCTTCTCCTGACTCCACAGTTTGGACCAGACCTGTGATGGTGTTGACATGGGCAACTCCTAGTGAGGAAACTCTCTTCAAAAAAGCAAACCAGGGATTTCACAGTAATATATACATTGAATTGCCTGAGGATAACTAGGTGGTGGAGTGGGTAGAGTACTGGATCTAGACTCAGAAAGACCTGAGCTTAAATTCAACTTCAGACAATTAGTAGTGATATAACTCTGGGCAAGTAATAAGTTTTCTCTGCCTTAACTTTCTCATTTATAAAATGAGAATAATAATAATAATACTTAATTCTTAAAGGACCAAAGAAAATAGCATTTTAAAATGTTTCATAAATCTTGAAGTGATATAAAAATGATAGCCATTATTATTATGTTACTTGCCCAGGGGCACACAGCCAATGTATGTCCAGGGGCAGAATAGGTGTTCCTAATTCCAAAGCTGGCTGTCAACTAGCTTCATTGGCTCTCCCAACTTCATTATAATTAACAAAGACAAACAAAAACAAATTGGGAAACTCAAGGAATAGACACTGAATTTTGAATCTATTTGCTCCATGCTAGTATGGAAAAAAGACTTAACTTCTTCCATATCATCATCTATTCCCCACCCGCCCCCCAACCTGTTCAACTTCCAATTCACATAAGCCGTCCTCATTTGGATGCTTCTCCCATAGTCTGAGACTCTGTCAAGTAATAGAGTATTATCAATACCGCATCGGTCCCAAATGGACTAGGGGGTGGAGGGGTTGGGGAATAGCATTCATGTCTCTGTAATCCCTGCATTGAATTCAGGATTCAGGGCTCCAGGGAATGTGGTTAAGGCACAAGATGTCCAGAGAAGCTTAATACTGCAGCCTGAGCCCTGGTTCAGCTGTCAAATGTAAAAAATAATGTAGGCAAGAAGCAGAAAAAGCAAAATCAAACTCTTTATTGACTGCAGATCAGGGAAAAGCTGAGAAAAAAATATGCAAATGCCTTCTGGGGTTCATTTTAACCTGACACTCCTTAAAGCCAGGCCAAACACTTCCAGCCATCTATGTCAAGCCCAAAATCTGAACTTACCTTGAGTATCCTCAATCAGGACACTGGAGCAATCAGTGAAGGGCACCTGGCTAACCTCTCCTCTCTCTGAACTTCAGTTTCTTCATCTGCAAAATGAATAGCTGGCCTTTAAGGTCCCTTCCAGATCTAATTATATAATCTGATGGTCCCTTATGCTCTTTCAAGCCTGAATCTAGTCTTAGGTCAAAGGATGAATTTCAGGGACTATCTCTGAGCAACTCGCTTGTGCTTTTGTGTTGGATAAAAATGGATATGGATGTGATGGTTGGCATCCACTTTCCTCAGAGGATAGAGAAAAATTGTCAAAAATGAAGAAAAAAAATTAGTTATTTGAAAGGAGGCCGCAAGGTAGAAAGTCATATTCTGTTCTTGATAAGAAGTCATTTAGAGACATGGAGAATAATGCTTTAAGAACTGACTGGGAAGAACTGGGGACAAGTCCCATCTCTGACATATCTGTGTGACCCTGAGCAAGATAGAATTTTTAAATTTTTTGTTTGTTAGTTTCAAAGGCCCTTTGTGAAACCTATGGACCTTTCCTCAGAACAATTATTTTTAAATGCATAAATAAAATACAAGGGAAATTAATTATATTTAAATATATGTATGTGTGTACATAGAGTTTCTAAGACTATAAGGTGCAGAAAAGATGGAGGAAAATTTTGGTAGTGGGCATAGGTTGGTAAAAAAAAAAAAAGAGTTTCCTCACCTGGGAGTTTGTTATATGAATGAAATGCCAAGTGTGATTCTTACACCTTGGGATTTATTGTAGAAGACTATGTGGATCCATATAGTTAGATGAAAAAATGTAGATATGGTTATAAAATGTTATTGTACCAATTTAAGATCATAAATGCCTTAGTTTGTGGTCCTATTGAGTATTGTTGCACACCCTAATAATGACTTGGTTGTTCAGATATGAAGGGATCTGTAAGTAGTGGAGAGTATATTTTAAGTCTTATATTTTATTTCATAAAATGGAACTTTCAATGAACAAATCAGAATAATTTGGTCTTAGTGGCCAGGAATACATATTTATCTATACATATTATGTTCTATATTCTATATAATATATATTATGTCTGACACAGAGATGCAGAAATCCATCCTACTAATTTATGATGAGCTGGTTGCATCTGTGATGAAGAGGAAAAAACAGTAAGGAAGTCGGAAGAATATTCACTTAGGAGATCCAGATCCTAGTGATGGTGAATAAGCCAATTGAACATTGAGGATTTCATATGAGAATAATTAACCTTGGTCTCACTTCAGTATTTGAAGCTACTTTAATATCTGATGTCATCACACTTCACTGAACCTATGGTTAGAAAATGTTTTCAAAATGTGCATTCACAAGTGTCCTCTTGTCTATGTGTTTGAAATGTGCACTTTTCCAAGAGCATGGTCTACCTGGAACCAAAGCTTAAAGGAGAGGCTCTACATTATCTACAGGTGTCTAGGGGGGAAAACTGTTTTGTTTGGTTTTCCCTCAGGGTTCAATTTCCCTGGAAATGTCCTTATAACTCAGCACGATTTTCCTCACAGCCTATCATTACTGCAAAAGATCTAAATCTGTTTATAACGGACCACAGAGCTATATGAGGGGAGGGGAGACTAAAAATCCCCCCAAACTGTGTGGGAAGAACCGCGGCGCATCTCCCTTTCCTCCCAAACATGTCCTCCATTTGCTTCTGTCCTATTCAATGAGGAACGAAAGAATTTTCCATTTGATTCAGATGAAGCGCTGCTAGGGCTGACCTAGTTAAAATTGAAGTTAGGCATTTCCACTTCTCCCACAGTCCTCCTTTGTTATCTCCATTTTCTGATCTTCCTTTCCTCCTTCCTCCTCCCTCTCTCCACAATCAGAAAGCCTTGAAAGCTAGATCAAGTACCTAAGGTTTGAAAAACTGTGGAGGGAAAACTCTCCATCTCCCATAAACGCTAGGAGTTGAGAGGTCATTATTAGCTATCTAGGATCCCCGTTGCAAAACGGGCTGCGATACAGAAGTTTTTGAAAGTATGAGCTACAGTATTACTCAGACAATTGTCCCTAGTGATTAAAAGGCCCCTGCAGAGGTCTAGTCAAAATATTTACATTCCTCCCAGTAACTGTAATGCAAAGGGGAAGGGAAACACGGGGAAGGGACAAGTCCAAAGCAAAAATTGAGCAAACCTCCCCCCTACACACACACGCTCATGGGAAGAAGGCTTCTGCTTGTGCTTTGCGTTGTGGATGTGTGCAAGGTTTGTTGCAGATGGGAGCGCGCGACTGAGTTGTATTTGTGTGTTAGTCTTGAATCTCCAACCCACAAAGGGCGACTTTAAGACGCCTTCAGGGCTCTTTGGGATAAAGGAAATTTACGCGACAGGTTGTCACTCCAAAAGTCCTGCATTGAGAAAAATGGGTGAAAGAAAAAAGGGCACTTCTAGTTATGTCCCATCTTTCCAGGACTGCGCCCCTCCACCCCCATCACTCAGGGACGTACTAAATTACGTTATGTAGCTACTCTCCTCACCCTACCCCCAAGCTGAATCTTTGGCCAAAGAGGTTCACTCGCGAGGCTAACGGGCGGGCTAGAGGAGGCCTGAGGAGGTGATTAGCGAAGGAAATAACCGTCTAGCTTTGCTATCGGAAGAGATCCCGTGGTGCCGTGGGTTCTCGGAGCAGGAAGCAGAGTGGAGAACTCGGGGCCCGGGTTAGGCGCAAAGCGAGCTCTAAGATTACTTCTTCTGCCTCCTTTACTCTCTTGCCTTCTGCGAGCCCAGCCAGTTTCTCACTGGGCCTCCCCCAGGTCTCGTACAGGGAGGCCTCCAAAATCCCGGGCGCGGCTATTCTCTGAATCCGAGGGGAAGCCGCTAAGATAGCCGACTCAAACGCTCAGATCCCAGGCCGGGGGCACCCTTAGTCCTGCCCCTAATCCTTCCGGGCACTGGACCAGCCCCTGCTCTGCCACAGGTCACTATCGCGGGCTAGGGAGAGGAAAGGCGAGAGCTTCTCTGTGCCCCTTGGCAGGGAGGGCCGGACGGGCAGGCAAGAGCTGAGCATGGTCTGGCTCCCGGCAGGGCCAAGCACAGCTCTGTCTGTTTGGACTATCTGGGCCCGAGCCTCTAAAGTACCGGCTTGGCCAGGCCCAGCCTTCTAGTGCTAGGCAATAAATAGCATAAAAGAATGCTAACACAAAGTATAATTAGATATATATGTATATATATGTACACATATATGTGCATGTATGTATATATACATATACACACATATATATGAGTGTGTGTATATATACATATATAATTTAAGCCAGGGCCCGGCAGCCTCGATGGATCACGTGCGTCCCTGTCACCTCGATCCCCCGGCCTCGCGCACTCGAGTTATGCCATCAAGCTGATACAGTGTGACTGCGCGTCTCTCCAGCGACCCAGGCTTGCAGCTGCCTCTAAATCAATAGACGTCAGAGAAATATGAAAACAATCGTGACAGAAAACTTAAATCCTGGCTGGGGCCAACCTAATCAGAAATGGGCTTCTGTTCTCCTCGCCGCCCGATTAATTTATCCCAAAGTTTAGTCAAATGTTATTCCGGTACCTTTTTTCCCAGCAGATCCAGCTACATCTGTCGGGTTTGTAATGTAATTTGTAATTACTGCCCTTCATGTGGTCCGATGCCTTGAACCATCTTTAATTAAAAGCATAATTAAGGGAAGATCTAAAGAAAGACAATTACCAGATGGTCTTTTTTTTAGAAACAGTAGTTGCGGGGAAATGAAGAGTGGGGTCGATCCCGAAGGACTAAGAGCCATGGGAGGAGACCGCTCTCGGAACCCCGATCCCTCACTTGCTGGGTTGGGGAGAGTTCCCCTGGGCTGCATAGCCAGAACTGAGAGGGTAGCGGGAGATGTAGAGGGGGCTGGGCAGGCTGGCAGGAGGAAGGTTGAGGTAAGAGGAAGAGGAGAAATCAAGGAACGCATGGCACCCACTGCATGCAGTCTCCCACCTCTCCCCACCTCCTTCGTTATAGTCTTGGAACAGATAAAAATCAAGTGGTTCCAAAAAAAGCGGGCCAGTGAAATCACCTGGGTGGCCATAAACCTACATCAGAGCTGGCCTTGATATAAAGTACAGTTCCCCCCTTCCTACCATCAACTGTGTTGGCGAGCCTTAAAAAAGGAGAAAAAGGAGGGGGGGTAGGGAAGGCGTGGAGGACGAAAAAATGACGAAAAGGAGAAAGAGAAGGGAAGAAAGGAAAAAAGGAATTGAGAAAGAAAGAAATTAAGGAAGAGAAGGGAAGGGAAAGAAGACAAAAAGGAGGAAAGAGGAATAGAGGGAAGAAAGAATGAAGATTCCTTATTGCTTTTCCTGAAACAAGGCGGGTGTGTGAGTGTGAGTGTGTGTGTGTGTGTGTGTGTGTGTGTGTGTAAAAAGGGAAAGGGGGGAGTTTCCGAGGGCTACTACTCTTAAGGTCTCAAGGCTCTGCCCTCTTCACTGGGCCTGGGGCAGGATAGGTCAGCCCGCACTATTTTAGAATCCCTTCGGAAGCACTAAAAGCAACGAACGGGTCTTCCCTATTCCCTCCTCCCCCAACCAAAAAAAAAACCTGGAAAGAGCACCCCAAGGACCCAGGTGAATAAGCTGTTTTCACATCGATCCGCACTTTGGAGTTTGAGAAAATTTCGGTGGGGGGAAGGGAGAGGAAAAAGGTCTCCCCTTCCCTCTCCTCCCCTTATTTCCCCCCAAATGAATAATGCAAGCTGAAGTGGAGAATTCTGTGTTTGCACCAAATTTCTAAAGGATCATGCAAATTAAAATTTGGTATAGATAGGCTGAGGATGGCGTTATTTGACTGCCCATATTTAAAGTAATGCAGCAATGAATTGTAATCATTTCAATTATCTTCAAGACACTTTCTTTAGGACACAAGTTGTCAGAGATAAAAAAAAGTCCATTCTTGCGGCTCCGTGGGTCCATTTTCCAGACGGTTTGTTGTTCTTGCTGCCTGATTTAGTTCGGGCTCTTTTGCATAGTCGGCTTGTCTCCCTTTGCCTCTGCCCGAACAGCACCATCCCCCCCCGCCCCCATCCCCCAGCCTCCCCA
The DNA here is from genome assembly GCF_016432865.1 of Antechinus flavipes. Taxonomy (NCBI): domain Eukaryota; kingdom Metazoa; phylum Chordata; class Mammalia; order Dasyuromorphia; family Dasyuridae; genus Antechinus; species Antechinus flavipes. Next base: position 226,257,829 of record NC_067403.1, on the reverse strand, counting down.
CCCTCCCTTTCCCTTCCTACTCTAGAAAGTGCGGCTTCGCATAATTGGTCTCCGCTTCTTCAGGCGCAGCCACATGCACCCTTGCACAGACACGTGCAAACACTCTTATGCAAATGTCGCCATATCCGCATGATGCAAATCCACCCTGGCACATGAGTACAGATGTACACACACGCGTACGCGCAGGTACCTCTCCTCCAACCTCCCGGCCCCTCCGCTGACGAACTTTCGGCAACAGATCTATTTTCCCCTCCACTCTCTGAGGGAAAATGAAACCTCTGTTGTTCCACTTTTGTTTCCCTTCGGGCCCGGGAATGGAAGATCGCGGGGGAAGACAGATCGCCTTCGATCTCAGCCCCAGAAGAAGCAAGAGCCAGCAACTTTTGCTCGCTTCCGACCAAACGTTACCCAGACCTAGCCGCGGCAGCCTGAATGTGCGTGCGGTGAGCGACTCTGGGTGTCCCCCCCTCTCCTCAGCAGAAAAGCCTGGGAGGATCCCTGTGGGTTGGAGAGAGGCCGCGGGGGCTCAGTGATGGGGCAATGGAGGGAACCCCACACACACACTTTCCTCCTTACCGCCGAGAAGTCTCCCTCTCCCCAACACCGTCTCGCTCCTGGCGAAAATGGGCTGCAAGCGGGTGGGGACGCGCTCTGCTCTGAGTGACCTCACAGCTGTCTCTCCCCCATTCGCAGCCCTGGAAAGGGACAGAGAGAGAGAAGAGAGGGAGAGGGAGAGAGAGAGAGAGAGAGAGAGAGAGAGAGAGAGAGAGAGAGAGAGAGAGAGAGAGAGAGAGAGAGAGAGAGAGAGAGAAGGCAAGGAGAGAGGTGTGAGTGGTTGCAGCCTCTGAGCATCATTCGCCCTTTGAAGGCCGTGGCTATTCCGCTGATTAGAAAGAATTCCGACCTTTAAACTAATATTGCTTTGGGAGTTTTTCATTCTACTGTGTAGGAGGGGGGAGGAGAAAAAGAGAGCTTTTAAAGCAAATAACAATTTGAACCCCACTACTGCGAGCCCCCGGAGGAGCGGGGCCTGAACAACAGAACCCGCTTCCCCCCGACAAGCCCTTATCTGCGCATATTATATTTGTGAAATGCCCCTTTGTAAAGGCTTTTAACACCTTCTTATAACGAATCATTTGTCCTTTTCTCTTTAATTTTGATAGACAATTAGCCATCAAATATACACCAGTTGACTGTAACCGAGAATTAAACTACCCTTTATGTAACGTTAATTTAGCATAGCGGTTTTGTTTAACTTTGCTCGACGAGAACCAGGTTTTGGAGCAAAAAAAAAAAAAAAATAGGTGTAATTTTATGTGGGGCTTCATTTCTTTTGGCTCTGTACACAGTAAGCCCTCTCCTCTTTGTAAACCATTCTGCTGGGGCCCTACGCCATTTCCCGGTGCCTAGCACCTGGAGTCTGGGGGGTAGGGGGGGAGAAGAGAAATTAGCATTGATATAGATTTAGTTGAAATGTAATCTCTTAAATCTGCCCAAGATTCGGGGAGATAATTACACTTTCACTGAATTGCCAGGGGTCAGCGTCTCTGTGGACCCGAGGAGTTGATTTACTAACAATGGTGTTACATAAAAAATGGCGTTTGAGATTATAATGTTAATGGATGCGGTCGCTGGGGAATGTGGCAGCCTCAAACTAATTCGATGTAACTTGGTTTTTGCTTCTCTCCCCGCCCCCCAGTTCCTCTTCTCGTCTTTATAAGGATTCAAATCACTACTAGATTTAATTCAGAGGAATGAGGTCCCAGGAAAGACTTTGGCCCTCTGAGGAGAATTGGGGGTGGAAAGGGGAGGCTTAAGGTAAAGTTCTGCCTCCCCCTCACCCCCCTTATCTCTCTGGTCTCTCTGCTATCTGTCTCGGTCTCTGTCTCTCTCTCATTCCCTCTCTTGTTAGAAAGGAAATTTTTCTTTTCATTTCAAATGGCCAAAAAGACACAAAGTGAACTTATTTTTCACAGGCCGGATGGAACCTTTCTTCTAACTGTGGAGCAAAAAGCAAAAGAAATAAAAAGAATTGGATAATCCTTGAGACCTCTTCAGCTTCTGACTGGCTGATCCCAGAAATCTGGTTCCTCCAACTTGCACCTCAACATCATTTATCCCTGTATCTCAAAAGAGAACTAGGCTAAGAATGTCCCTGATGTGAGAAAGAAGAGCCTGGTTGTACAAGAGGGGAAGGAAGGTGGGAAGAGAGACAAGTAGAGAATGAGTACTACACGACCAAAGTACTCTGCTGTCGGGGCCATGTGGGACCAAAGATCTCAGGGCTGAACCTCCGAAAGTAAACCAGTTTCCACCCCTTTTAAGAGTTTGGTTTCCTGTTTTTCACCTCCTAGAAGGTGAGGGCATGGTTTCATTTTTACTCATTTTTACCAACGGTTTCTTTCTCACGTCAGGCCCGTCTGGTAGGGCAAAAGCTTAAATCGAAACTAGAATCCCCCCGAAATGGGAGATGTGGGACAAGGTTGGGGGTGGGGTCACAGTTTAGGCTCTTTCCCTCTTTCCCCCATTCCCGGCTAGTTTGTCCATACTTTGTCCACTCGCACCAATGTGTGAGGGTGTTAGTGTAATGGGCGTGCTTAGGGCACACCTCTTCGTTTTCCCAGATACTAAGTTTTCCACCTTTATGCAGCTTCACAACGATACATAACCCTCTACCGCGTCTACCTATTTGTAGCTACACGACTACACAAACTCGATGAACTCTCTGGTCAGCTCGCCGCCCCGACAGAAAGAATTCTGGATTCCAGTTCTGCTTCTTTAGGCCTTTCTGTGAGCTTACAGAAGGCGACGTCAGGTTTCTTTATGGCCACAAAATTACCAAAGGGACACGTTCTTAGTGACTGGCCCAAAGGATTATGGGCAACTCGAAGGTGTGGTGGGCGCAGAAGTTGAGAGAGAAGAATCCAGTCTTTTTAGCAACTAATTCCTAGACGATCCCAGTCTCTCACTTGTTTTTTTACAGGCCCCTAGGACATGGCTATAGTCGATTTCCTAGGCTAGTAAATCATTTGATTTCTCTTTGAGTGAAGGTCGCAAAGAACCAGAAACTCCTCGGTTCTCAACTTGGAAACTATACGAGATTTGAGGGAAATCTCTCTCTCTCTCTCTCTCTCTCTCTCTCTCTCTCTCTCTCTCTCTCTCTCTCTCTCTCTCTCTCTCTCTCTGTCTTCCTGGGAAAGGGAGTGGGAAGCAGAGGCTACCAAGTTCCATTGGAAATCCCAAAGGACCAAGCCCAAGACTTGGACGCTCTGTTAATCAGGGAGAGCCAAAGTGGCTAAGGATCTCTTGGGGGGCGGGGGTGGAATATGGGAGTAGCGTAAAGGTGAAGAATCAGGGAGCTGATGACCCCCAAAAGAAGACAAAGAGGCATCCTCCTTCACCCTAAATCTCCTTGCTTCTAAAAGGGCGGAGGAACAGTGAAGCAAGATAGCAAATAAGCAGGATCGGAAGGAAACCGAAGGCAGAGGGAAAGCACCGAGGAGCCGCGGGGAGGGCGACCGGACCGACGGTCAGCGCTGCGGTTGAGGACGGGCACGGGCAATCCCCGGCAGCCTGGGCGCGCGTTCAGTATCCGCGGGGCCCGGGAAATCTGGGGCCGAGCAAAAAGCCCCGCGAAAATTTGCCGGAAGGGGCGGAGGTGGGGGAGGGTGTCGGACAGAGAGCCCGGAGGCCCAGGGTAAGTCCCCCGAGCTGCGAGTGTTTATGTGGGTGCCCCCTTATCTTATATGTAACAGCAATATATATGTTAATTGAAAACTTCGGAATTTCAAAAGGTTGTGACAAGTTATAATTTGTCTTGTCACTGTCTCCAGCCCTTCTTTAGCTCGCCTCCCTCGCGCGCCTGTCAGCTAGCAGCTTGCCTAACTCCTTGACTTCCTCACTCATGGCACGGAAATGACAAATGCGCTGCTTTATCCGTACAATTTATTTCATTATCGTTGCCAGCACGAAGCATCACAATCAATCATAAGGAAGTCCAGTTGGCAGATGTCAATCTTGGTGGGGTTTTGTACGTCTCAGTCTATATTTAATCCAATTATAAGGGTCACGGAGTAAGTGCCAATCCTCTTGTTACAACTCACATCTTATTCAAGATTTAAAGTTAAAAAAAAAAAAGTCAACTCCTATCACATGAACCTTTGAGGGAGGGGGAAGGCTGAGGGAAGAGAGGAGAGGAAGCTCTGGATCCCCCCCTTTCCCCTTCTCCTTTTCTCCAAGTCCTTATTTCCCTCCCACTCACCTCCTTTCTCCAGTTTAAATTATGCAGCCTTCAATTTTCATTAAAGACGAGGGGACCGAGCCAGTTTTCCGAGTGTTTGTGCAAATGAAGGCTCTTATTTATTATTATTGCTATTGTTATTGTGCTAAAGGTAGGTTTCACGATGGAAGATGTTTCCGCCGGTTGCCCATTCGAATACAATCGAAGCCCAGCCTTGTCACGTTGAGAAAAAGTGCATTTCTAACATCCAGGACGTGCCTGTCTACTTTCGGCGGATTGCCTCCAATCACCCCCAGGGAATCCAGCTAATGCCTCGGCCTGCGCCCGCCTGGGACTCGGAGGAGGGCGGAGGACCATCCGACGAGGTGCCAGGGCCGCCCGCTCGTTAGCAACGAGTGGGAAAGGGGAGGCAGAGTGCGAAAAGGAGTCCTGGCAACCAGGAGGCGGAAGGAGGCCGGGGCCAAGCGAACTGAACCCGCAGCCAGGAGTTTCTGAACTGGGAACTTACCTGCAGAGAAGAAACTAGCACAAAATATTTCCAATTGGGCGTTAGTAAATTTTCTTTGGGGGAAGAGGGGGGTGAGAATTTGTCGGGTTCAAAATGGGGACAGGAGTGGTTACCTGTCGGGAGGGGCGGCAGAAAATATGCCTGAGATGGAAGAAGGGGTTAAGGTATAGATAATGATAGTGAACATTAGCCAGTCACCGGAGCGGCCGCGAGGTATGGCAAATATTAGTTCTGCTAAATATCTCCTGTTTTCGACGCTCGAATTGACAAAAAAAGATTCTTCTCGTTTAGAACTAGAACCCAATTCGTGTAGAAACAAGGAGGGGGAGAGGGTGCTGAAGGAAAGGCAGGGAAGAGAGAGAATGAAAATCACACTTCAGCGAATTCGATGTATGGCTGCGACCGTCGTTTCTGCAGTTGGAAATTACTCCTGAGTCTTCCCAGAATTCTGCCCCAATCGGGGGACCTTTTCCCCTAGCGCTTTTCCCCCTTTTTGATGTCCATTCGCCTCAAAAATCATTTTAAGCACCCATCCGCAAAGAAAGACTACCCCCCAAATATCCTGAATATTAAAGACAGAAAGCCCATTCTCGTCTGTGTTGAATAAACTAAAGTAGAAATCCAGGGATTTGGAGGGCGAGGGGTGGGATGGGGGGAGAAGGCAACAAACAAGCATCTCCTTGGATGTTTGGGACTTTTGAGGCGTTCGGAGGTTCCAGTGTCACCCCGCGTCCAAAGACGGACACAGGGCGAGTTACTGATCTGGCTGTCCTGTGAGGAGGCTTGGGTCAGTCCCAGCAAGCCGCTGGGTATGCATAAAGTAATGAAAATAAAACGTACCTTGGACGCGAACCACACATCCTAGACACCGAATGAGCCTCTCGCCTTCCAGCCAAAGCACACCCTGTGAGCAGTACACAGGCTCGCTCTAATTGTTCCTCAGCACCACCACCCCCAGCTCTGTCCTCGCCCCCACCTTCATCTCGACCCCTGACTGCACTCCTCAAGCTTCGCCCGCTCTGAGGTGGTCCCTTAGCGGCTCCGGGCCCAGTCGGCCACGCCACGCCACGGTAAACAAAGTGCGCGGAGGGGTGGCTTAGCGCTGCTTCAGTTCTGCTTGGCTAGAGAACTGAGGCTTCTTATTACGTTGGGTGTTGGGGAATTACTCAGGCCCGGCCAGGCTGGGGCTGGGGGCAGCCTCGGGGAACAAATATGAAGAGTGCACGTCGAATCACCCACGGCCAATCCAGCCTCACGCTTCTCAACTCAGAGACATTTTCGGGATTCTACCTGCCTCCAGACCCGGCCAGCCAGGGCCAAAGGGTCCCGGACTTCTTCCTCGTGTTGAGTTGTTGAGGAAGCACAGGTGCTTCCGGTGGCCCTCCTCTGGCCCGGGGAAGGAGGGCCTGGGAAGGTGCCCGGGGAAGGAGTGCTGGGAAGGCCTAGTTCGGGCCACCCGGGGGTTTGTTCTTTCTGGGAGGGAGAGGGGGAACCGGCTTCGGGACCTCTGGGACCATCCTGACCCACAAGGACGGAGAATGCCTCCTGCTCCGCAGGGCTAAGGTCGTGGGGATGCCGCCCCCTTGCAGCCCCGTGCATTCCCGCTTTCCCTTGTTTCCAAAAAAAAAAAAAAAAAAAAAAAAAAAAAAAAAAAAAAAAGGAGTGGGAGCTGGGGGTTGGGGACGGAAACTACAGAGGTCTTGGATGCCAGGAGCTCGAAGCAGGGTCCCGTTTCCCTGGCAGGAGAAAGAAAGGGACGCTAGCCAGAGCCGAGGTGTCCCCTGGGCTCCCCCTCTGGGCCGGAGGCAGACAGAGCCCGGGGCCAGGAGCACCTGGGTATTGAAGAGTTTCCCCCGAGAGAATCCAGTTGGCACGTGTGGGGGGCTGAGGAGGGGTGGGGCAGCTGCTCTTAAACCCGCCCCTCGTCCCCTAGGGGCCCCCGCTCTGCCCCCTGGCCATCTCTACCACCGAGGCAGCTCGCTGTCCCCTCCCCTTCCAGTGTCCCTCTGTCCCCCTCCTAGAACTGCTGCTCCAGCCCGCCCCCTCTCCCTCTCTCTGCTCCCTCCCCCGCGCACCACCGTCTCTTCTTTAAGCTAAAAAGGCAAATAGAGAGAAGCCTGCTTCAACGTTGGCCGGGAGCTGGCCCGCCGCCCCGCTAAGCAGGCCGGGCTGGGCCGCGCCTTCACGCCCGAGCGCTCCCCGGAGCGCGGCCCAGGCTGCCAGCGGGAGCCGGGGGCCCTTTTATTGACAGCCAGATAAGCAGGCGGGGGCCGTGGCGTTTCCAACGCGGCTCTCGAGCACCCTGCTGGGTTGCAGGGATCCGCGCTCCCTTAATGGCCACGACGCCAAACAAGCGAAGAAAACACCTTGGGGACCGCCCCTGACCCGGGCCAGGCAAACCCAGCTCCGGGCCCCCAGCTGGCCCTGCCCGCCTGCCAGGGAGGCAGGAAACGGAGAGGGAGGGGGCGGAAAAACAAGGGGGCCAGGGAGTAGCTTCGCTAAGGGCACCGAAGGGCCGGCAGGCCCCCAAGGTCTGGGAAGTCCCCGCACTCATTTAAACCTAAGGCCCAGTCACAGCGAGGGAAGGAGGGAGCTTCCCTGCTGGACGAGGTGGGGGACAAGAGATCCCGATATAGCGGGAACCTTTATACTTTTTTTTTTATTATTATTAAACGAAGCTAGATTGAGACCTCCTTTGATGGAGAGAAGGTTCCCAGGGAGATTGGGGCAGAGAAAAGGGGTAAGAAAAAACCCTTCACTGGGCACCTTAACCCAGGCCAGGGGAGGAGAAAACAAGGAGGAAGAAGAACCTGCAAAAAGAAAATCCGGGGCCAAGCCAAAAGGAGATTTGAAAATGTCTTTCCCTTTTCCGAGGCCTAGCCTTGGCTACTGCTACCTATTGCCGGCAGGCAGAGGACGGAAACGTAGATGTAGAGGAAAAGTATAGTAAGCCCCAGCCTCAACTACCAAGGAGATTAAGAACAGAGCTGAGCTGGAATGGAAAAAGGAAAACCCCAAGGGGTTAGCAATCAGGGCAGCCTCCTCCGGGCCTGGGAAGTTGACCCCGGGAGCCCTGCACCTGCTCAGGTATCTTCTCCCTCTCCTCTCTCAGTGGGAAGGAAGGGGTCGCTGTGACTCTGATACATCCCCCACCTCCAGAGCCCCAACTCAAGTGAAAAAAAAAAAAAGCCTGGGTTTTCTGTGGAGGCCAAGTGTCCCCCAGCTTCATGACCGTTTTCCACAGAAAACCCCCAAAGGGCAAATGACGTTCGAAGGAGGTTTCATATTTGCCGAAAACTGATGCGATGCCTCCTCCCATCTTCCTCACCCACTTCACACATTCTCTGAAGCTGCTTCTTCTTACTCTCCGAGGCCCCCGAGTCCCCCCGGTTCTCGGAAATGAAATTTAGCTATGTCCAAGTACTGGCGTGGGAATGGAGATTGAAGGGAGGAGAGAGGGAAGCGGGAAACGAGATTAAAGAAAGATTTGGGTGGGGGGAGGATGGCAGTGGGAACGTAGGTTTGGGTCCTGACCCCTGGGACAGTCAGTCCCGGTTCGAAGCAATTTTTTTTTCCTTTCCCTGTGAGGTGCAAGGAAAAAACCAATAGCAAGAAAGCCAGACAGCAGCCCAACGGAGCATCCTGGTAGGAAGGAGGTGCTAAGCTGCCTCCTAGAAAGGGGGAGAGCTTGGCCCTGGGATTTCCCTTATGTCTCAACCACTGGGACACAGAACCACGGAGCCAATCTAATGTAAAAACGAAATAAACCAGAATTTGTGCCCTAAATTCAGCACTAGGATTCGAGAAGCTTGGAGTCCTTGCATTTGGATGGAGATCCCCCCCCCCCAATATCAAGCTGGCAGAGCAGTTGGGAACTCTGAGCCAGAGTTCCTCTTCCCCCTTGTAAAATTCGGAATAAGAGGCAAAGGGGCAGGACAGAGAGCTCAGAGGTAGGTAGTTTCTTCCCACCCTGGGCCCAGAATAGGGACCTCCATCCCTTCTCTAATCTCCCTCAGAAAACCAGTGACCCCCACTCTTGCCGAGAGTCTCGGCCCCTCGGTCTCTTGAAAAAGTATCTTTTTATCTGGGAAGGCGGAGTTTGGGGTTGATTGGGAAACACTAAAGATCCAGGACAGGTGAAAGAAAACTCTCAGGTCCCAGGGCACAGGTGTCCAATAGGGGGCCGACGCTGACAAGACACTCTTTTCGTGCTGGGGAATAAAGTTTCCTTGGGGGATTATACGGTCTTAATTAAGAGAATTGAGAGGGGAAACAAAAGTCCCCAAACCCTTCCAAATTAGAGTGAGCTGGACAAGAGGGCTTTGCCCAACAGGAGACAGCCTGGAAAAAGCAGGGGAGCCAAGGGGTTTCGTGTGGGGAGTGGGTGGGACAGAGGAGCCCTAAGCCCCAAGCCGAAGAGGAGGGTTTCGGGACTGGAGGGGGGAAGGCGTTTCCACTGTGGGCTGAGATCTAAAAATTTCTTATTAGCCGAGCGAGCGCTAACTACTGGCCGGCGTGACGTCACGAGGGCCATCCAGCCAATAAGGGCGGTGCTGGGGTTGATATTAAGGGAAAGTTAAGAGCACAGCGGAGCAACCCTTTTTATTGTCATTGACATTTAAACTGTGTGGCAGGTTCTTAGGTAGAAACGCGCTGTCAGACCTGCCACTTACCTTTCCTAGCAGCGGTTGAAAAGTGTGGGAACCCGCACGGCGGCGGCGCAGCTCCCCTGCCTCCCTCCCTCTAACAGGTAACACCTTGGGGAGGGTGGGGGAACATTTGCTCCGCTCACCCCCAAAACGATTTTGGCTGAAAATGGAGTCGAATGGCGTGGACTGGGGTAGGGAAAAAGAAAAGGGAGAGGAGAGTTCATTCCTGAGAGGGGCTGGGGAAGGCCTCTGCCTGTTTCCCCAAACATGGGGTCCCCTGTCTAGAAACGAACTTCCTCAGCCTGTGATCTGTAGGAGATAGTCTGGGAGTGGAGATTGCTTCTCAGGACTGAAGGATGCAGGTGGGGTGGGGAGCGGGGGAAGATTCTGTTACGTGTCAGAGGCTCCTTAAGAAGGGGAAAAATGTTTGGGGGAGGGGAAAGGGGATTCTGCTTAGAGCTTCCAGGATTGTTCCCCGAGGGGTGTGCGTGTGTGTGTTCATGCTTTATCTACAGGTCTAAAATGGGACACACACACACACACACACTCACTCACATTTCCGAAAAGGCACTTCTGGGCAGTGGAGGGTAGAACAGATGGAGAACTTGGTCGTTCTGAGCACTTCGGCCCACCGGGCTGGCAAGACAAGGGGAAAGCGGGAGAAGCAAAAGTTTCTCCCGATTGGAAAGTGTTGATACTTGAACTAGAGAAAGGTCTAAATATTGCATGTGGTTCTCAGAGTTCAACGAGAAATGGAAGAATGCGGTCCGCATAGTTGGGTAGCACGTTAAATCCCCAGACCGTGTGATTTGAGCTCTGCTAAGGGAAGACCTAATAATTAGCGATTTTCACTGAGCTAGAACGGGGGGCTCGTGTTACCGCGGGCGCTGAGCTCTTAGCTTCTGTAAAAGCCTCCCACTAGGCGCTGGGGGCGTAGTCCGAAGAGTCCGGGGCCGCGAGCAGAGCAGGGGCCCGGCTGGAGCTGGGACCGTAATGCTGGACTGGAAACCCAGAGAGTAGGGAGGAATTGGAAGGGGGCGGGGGGAGATCTTCAGAGTGAATCTCCCAGGATCCCTGTGCTGAAAGTTTCCCCAAAGTTGCTGGGGGAAAGAGGAGTACAGAGCCCAAATTTGAAGTGTGGGATATTGGACTGGAGGCTCTAAATGGGTCTGTGGGTCAAAAATGAGATGACTAGCAAATATAGAGTGGGGCCCTGAAAACGTGGGAATGACTCTTAGGCGCTTGAACAGGCATTTCCACGGGGCCGGGCCTTAGCTAGTTCCCCTCCCCCTCTCGCTCCAACCCCCCCATCTCTGATCCCTCTCCAGGTGGCCCCTCTCCTGAGACCTTTGCCACCTTCCAGGAGAAGTAGTTTCCTGTTCACAGAACCTCTGATAAGGGCCACCCTAGAAAAATCAGGGACTTTGAAAGCAAAAGGAAAGGATAAATTTACTTCTTTCCCGCCCCACCCCCTTCTAAACACCCTAAGCTGCTCTCCACTTGCTCGGAGAGAAAGAAAGGGGTAGAGAGAAAAGGGTGAGGGAGAACGGGAGTTCAGGGAGGCAGCCCAGAAGCGGCTTACCTGAGTCCTGGGGTTCTCTCCTCTACTGTCCCCTCAAACCAGGCAGGCGGACGGGCAGCTTCCTTCACCTCCCTGGGAAATGGACCTTCTCCTTTAGCAATAAATCAAAGCCCATCCATCCCCGGGCCTCCTCCCTAATTAGAGATGTTTATTGAAGATTGTGTTTATTCGGCTGTCAGGGCGAGAAAAAGCTGCGATATAATTATCCCTGACCAGATAGTCCTGTCTCTCTGTCGAGCCCAGCTCCGGCTGCGCATCGAACTAGGGAGGGGTCCTCATAGCCTTCTTTCTCTTTCCGCCCCCCTCCCCCATTCCTTTTCCAAACGTTGCAATATTCTGGATTGTCAAAGAAGTATAAAATTCCAATTTCTCTAAATCCTGGATGTTTAATGCTTATGGGTTTTAGAGCTGGACTAAGTGAAGGACAGAATGGGGAGAAGGAAGGACCCCAATTCCACCCCACTGCCGAGGAGTAGAGTGACAGAAAGAAGCCCAAACTTTCTTCAGGCTCCAGCAGAAAGGCTTGGCGCCCTCCCTAAGAAACCAGACAACCTTTCTAGATCTCAGTCCTTCTGAGAAAAAAGAAAAAGAGAGAGAGAGACCTTTTAGAGAGACAGGGGATTGATGACTTTTCGAAGCGATTCGTTGCATTGACCAAGGCGCCAGAAAGTGTGGCTGCTTTTTCTTGTTTGCTTGATGTGCTCTTCCTTGGTGGATAGTTATTTTTGTTATTGCTGTTGTTATTATTATGATTTTTCGGAAAAGGTAGCTTCTACCTCCCCTTTCCCCGAAGGTACTTTACGCATCCAGAACTCGTGGAGGGCCTCCACAATCTGCTTGGCGCCCCCAAGTTCTCTCTCTTCCTCCAAACCGATCGCCCGGGCCCGAGCTAAGTCTGGGGAGTTCCCAAGGATCGGGCTAGTGGGGGCCGTTTGTTTTCCCAAGGCGCTCAGTGTTTGTGTCACCATCTGGAAGGCTGTGTCAGGGAGTGATGAAAAGCGCCGGATTTCTCCCTAATTGAAAATACATTTTTGGAGAGGCCGCTCTGACAAATATCAGGGCTCCCGGCTTTTGATCCCTTTCTGCCGCCTCGCTTCTCCAGCCGCTAATAAAACTCGCATTGAGCCTCCTTAGCTCCTTGATTAACAGACAGATTAACTCTTACCAGGGTTGGGAACAGCTTGTCCCAATCAATGTCATTTTAAAAGGCCGTCAAGATGTGCTTAGCTTTCCTCTCTGAGTATCCCTCCCCCCCTCCCTTTTCTGTAGCGACCCCCCTCCCCCGCCTCCCAAATCTCCCAACAGATTCTGGATTCCCCGGTCCCTGCGTCCATCTATACCGAGGGGAGACTTTGGGCCTGGGCCTGGGCTCCGGGGCCCCCAGATTGCGCGGCCGCTGAGTAAAGGTGGGCGGCGTTTCGCGGACCGGGTTTGGTTCGCTTTGGAACGCTTTTCCTCGAAGTTACGCCGGCCGGGCCCTAGAACAGGGAGCGAGGAGAAAGGCAGGGGCGGGAGCGGGAGCGGGAGCGTCCGTGGCCGAAGCCGAAGCGGGTGCAAACTTTTGCGGCAGTTTGCAGAGTGTCGGCCTGGGGCATTCTGGATTCCAGAGGTGACTCCCGCCTAGGTAACCAGGCACCGAGTGTCCCGCAGGGAAACGCCGCGCAGACCAGCCTCTCGGGCCTCGTCTGTTTCTCCACTGAGCCACCGGCCTGGACAAGAGGACTTTAAGCTTTTTTCTTAAGTATTTCAGAAAGAAAAAATCCCGAGGCGTTCGTTTGCCATCCAAACGTTCAGCGGAGAGCACGGACCCGGATTTTTCGGATTCTCTCAGCACTTAGCAGGAGGAGAGAATGGGTTAGAGCCCAGCGGCTTCCCCAGCGGCCTGGGTCCCCAGCTCCCCCAAGGCTCCAGCGCAGCCTTCAGGGGTTTCTCACGCCGCCGCCTCTTCGCTGCGTCAGTGTTCCCTGCGAGGAAAGCAAGCGTGGCTCGGCTTTTAGGCTTTTTCGAGCTAGGGAAAGGAGCCGATTGGCAGCAAAGGTGGTGGTACCAGGCCCCGACGGGGGAGATTGCTGGGGATTTTTCTAGCCTGTGGCCCGAGGGGGTGGACTTTAGGGTCACCGGATCCTTCTCGCCAGAAAGAAGCTCGCTTCTTGTAGCCTCGCCAGGGAGTTCTCTCTCCGAATCCTGGAGAGATCCCTTCTCAGCCCAAGCCCATTTTCTTGGCCAGGCCTGGAGAGGAGCGGTACTTTGAGCTGTCAGGTTAAGCAGATGTGCTCAAATCCAGCTCTAACCTGGTGCCTGCCTCTTCCTCCACAAAAAGCAGATGGCTCCTTTCCTTCTTGTGGCTGCAGAGCTCGAATTTGTCGGTCTGACCTTTAGAAGGACCACATTTCAGGCCGGTGACACCGACCGGGAATCACTTCCCAGATACAAGGGAAGCTGGGGCCGGGTTTTCTACCTAAAGTGCAGTTGCCCTAAATAGCTTCCCAGAAGACATCCCCCATTATCTGTCCTCTCCCTCATCCTTACCCGTCCTCAGACAGAGCTGGACAGGGAAATGTGGTAGAAGCAGGGTAAGGAGCGGGGGTACCGGGACTTGAAAGTCTCTGTCAACTGGCGGCCCTCGCCCCCCCACACACAGATGAGAGCTTCCCAGGGAAGCTTCCGAGGTCAGTCCAATTCTCCGGCCCCGGGTAGAGATTTCCCCAGAACCTCCCGCCATTGGACAGCGGGCCCCGGGCAGCCCCTGGCAAAGACCAGAAGAGAGAGTGGCAAAGACAAGTTAAAACGAAACAAGCCTCGGGTGTGCCTTCTCAGGGCACTGGGCGGTGGGCAAAGGCTCGGATCTTTCTGAGGGGGAAGCAGTTAGAGGAAGGCAGTCCACCTTCTTCCAGCGGGCAAGAGGAAGCCCGGAGGCATACGGACAGAGTGCGTGCCGAAGTTAAAATGGCGCCCTGAGAGTTGGCTCAACTTTGCAGACTTCAATCCGGCGCTGGCTCCCACCCCGGCCCCTTTCTCCCTCCCTATTTTTTTTCCTGGTGTCGGTCCGTAGCAGGTACTTGAAGGCGCCTCTGAGATTCTGCTGAGAGGAGGGCATCGGGCATACCAAGGACCTTCCTTGAGGACAGTCTGGGTGGGGAGAAAGAACAACTTCCCCCTCCTCCTTGTTCTTCCCAAACTCTTTCCCTCCGTGCTCTGTGTTTCTCAAGTCCTCATGAACTAGGAACGACCAAATCCATTTTGGTCTCGGGGATTTGTGTCTGTTTTCCAAGTCTTTCCTTCTTCCCCCTTTTGCCCCCAACCCCCTACCCCACCCCAGTGACGTCAGGGCATTCAGACATTCCCTCCTCTTTAAGATTTTTTTGTGTTAAAACATTTTTGGAGGTGGGGGTGGGGGGGAGAGGGAGAAGTGAAGGAGGGAGTGGACACAAAGAGCCCTGTGCCCTGGGGGGAAATAGCAACAAGATTATGCGGTCGCTTCCTTCAGAGCTTTTGCTTAAGAAGGTGCTAATCCACCGAATGGCTAATTGAGAGGTTGTAAAAATGATATTCGCCTGTAAATCAGACTGAGCAGTGAGGGATTTTTTTTTTTTCTTCCAGCCCTTCATTCCCACCTCTCAAACCCTATGGAGTAGAGTTGGAACTACTTTGGCAAGAAAAAGGGAGGGAAAGAGAAAGGCAGAAAAGTCACCTATTTCTATTGAACCTGGGATTCATTTCCCGGCTTCTTATTTTTTGGCTCCTCCGAAATTCGCGGTTTTACAAAATCCCGCGCGGGCTCTATTTGAAAACGAGAGGACTTAGGAGTAAGAGCAGGGTTGGGGACAGTATTAACCGTGCCACGGTGGAGGAGGGGGAGACCCTCACTTCCCTCAGCCCCTGTCTTCAGGGCTCAGGTGAATAAAGGCCCCAGGCCCGCAGTCTTTACAGCACCTCAGATTTGTATCCCAGTCTCTCCAGGTGCTCGATCCCTCCCGTGAGATCTTAAGATGGGAAGCGCGGCCCCAGGCAGTGGCAGGGGGTCGAGGAGGACGCAATACAGGGCATTCTGGGAGTTTGTGACCAGTTCAGGCTCTGGACAAGGAAAGGCCTCTGCCTCTCTCACGCAGCCGAGTCTCAGCTACTGGATGGAGGCCGCAAGGGTTGAGAGGCACGGGGACCATCCTAGTTTCTGTGTCCCCGACCCCCCCCCCCCCCTCGCGAGACTACAGACCAGAGCCCTCTGAGGTCAGGCCAGGCCAGACCAGGCCAGGCCGGACCCCGAAGCCGCTCTCCATCTGTTTCCAGCCCTACACTGAGTCCCCAAGACCCCGAGGAGCAGTGGTCCCACGAGTCTTTGTGGGGCCCTTTAGGGCTGGCCCGGAGAGCTAGAGCTGGGAGTAGGAATGAAAAGCCAGGCGGCGGGCTGGCACGGAAAGGGGACGGGCCGACCAGGCCCAGGCTCAAGGCCGGGCCCGGGCCCAGGACAAGAGGACTGCGGAAGGCTGCAAAGGGCAGGACCCGAAGGAAGGCCGAGTCCTGGAGGAAGCGGCCCACCTCTCCCTCGCCCTTCCCCGTCCCATGCTCTCGGGCCGGGGTTCCAGGCCCGCTCATCCGCTGCCTCGTTTGTCTCCTCATTGTCCCCGCTAGGCAGTGGCGGCGGCGGCGGCGGCGCTGCTTGTCACGGTCGCATTCAGGGCCTGGAGACTTTATTGATGAGCATTGACTTTTACCACTTTTCACATGTCAAGAGAAGTCAAGTGTACCCGGCAACGGCTTCATTTTATGCTTGGCGCATCGGGGCTCCCCCTCTTCGGCGCTACTTTCAGGGCCTCTCCGCCCGCCCTCAATCAAAGGGTCACCCCCTTCCCTGCCCTCAACCCCCGCCCCCAGCCCAGCCCACCCCCCAGCACGGTCCCGCGGCCAGTTCCCCGAGCCCTTTAGCGCAGAGGGCGCGGGGCATCGCGGGCCGAGCCAGGCGCTCCCATGTCACCTTAAATGCTGGCGCCGAGGGGTGGCTTTGGAGTTTACTGAGGTGTGTCCTAATCGTCCGGCATTCAACAAATGGACTTCTGGTGTGTGGTCAGAACAGAAAAGTCATTTACTTACTTTCTCCCCCGGTTTTCTGGCAACAGCTGAAGGGGCGCCGCCTCTGCTGGGTCTTGGGAAAGAGCTGATATGGAGGCGCACGCACACACGCACACACGCCCCGCAACACACTCACTGCACAACACACGTAATATAATCACTGACACTCGGGCGCACTCTGGCACACTGACACACTAACGTTCCTGGCACGTACACTCGCTCGAGCCCCGACAGACTGCCACACACACTCCCCATACATCCCCCACCCCCACGCGCTCACACGCACACACTCACCCACACGCTCCCACTCACACTCGCTCCAGCATTGGCCATTTCCCCCCAGCCGCCAGCACTCCCCCTCTTCCCTTATCCGCCCTTATCCCCCCTTCCCCTCCTCTCGGGTGTCTGAAAACCCGCCGCACTTAGTCAACAAATGGCACGTGGGAGAGGCTGGTGGTGAGTGTTTGGTGAGGACTCTCCAGGGCTTCTCAATACACAAAGTAAATGGCGTGTTTACTCGGCCCTCTCCAGCCCCTGCCCGGCCTCCACTCCAAGGCGGGGCTGCAGAAAGGAGCCAGCCAGAAGAAAAGGCCGGGGGTGGAGGGTGAAGACGCTAGGGCAGCCCGATGGAGAGTGGCGTTGGGGAACCGCACAACTAGGAAAGGCGCTCGGCCCTCCGACGTCTAGGCGTTGACTTCTGCTTCCCCCCTGACCTCCATTATGAAAACCCGAACTGTTTACGAGCAAATAAACTCTCTCTTCCTCCCTCTCCGTTCCCCCCCACCCCCACCCCGCGCGCTCTCTTCTCCTCCCTTTCTCCTTTCTCTTCTCCTCCTCCCTCCCCTCCCCCCACCTCATCTTCCTCTGGGTCCGAAAAGGTGGGCTTGGGAAGCATCCGCGCTATCTGCAGTCTTCAGGTTCGGCCTCCCCAGGCCTGAGAGAGGACCGGGGGCGGGGAGGGGGGGCGGGGCGGGGCGGCAGGGCCACGTTGGGTTGTAGTTGGTGAGAAGGGGCCGGGCCAAGCTGGAGAGGAACTTGCTCCATCAGTCAGATTGTGCGCCCAGCTCCCAGTGCGGAGGGGAGGTGGAGGGGGGGGGGGGAGAGGAGGAAGGAGCAGAGGCTTGGGGTGGGGGGGAGAAGAAAGGGGGTGGAGGAGAGAAAGAGGGGGGAGGGAACTCGGCCTCGCCAGCCCAGCAGCCTCCACTCAACTTTCCCAAGAGAGCCCCGCCAGAAAGCAGGGTGACCGTGGAGTCTAGAACCTGCCGGGAGCCCTCTTGGAACGCCGAGATGATAGAACGAGAGAGGGGGGGGGAGAAACCCCGCCGAAGAGTAAAAATTCATCGGAGGAGCCGCAAACAAGTGTATTCATATTCAAACAAATGGACCAATTGAACCAGGCAGAGCGAAGGAGCATCCAATCGGCGGCCGCGAGGCCCTGGAGCTGCTTTGCATAAAGCAATATTTTGTGTGGGAGAGAGCAGTGCATTTGCATGTTGCGGAGTGATTAGTGGGTTTGAAAAGAGAGCCGTAGCTCAGCCTCATTTCCCGCTCTGGTTAAGGCGCAGGAGGAAGTGTTTTGCTGGCGGATGATGACAGAGGTCAGGCTTCGCTAATGGGCCAGTGAAGAGCGGTGGAGGCGAGACAGGGAGCCGGCACACACACATTAATACACTTGAACCATCACCAATCAGCTTAGGTGTGCTCTGTCTCCCGGTACTTCCCTCACACACTCTCACTCTCCAGTCACTGACAGCCCATTGTATTGTCAATCTCTGTCTCCTTCCCAGGGATTCGAGAATTTCTCTCCTCACAAACCAAACCAGCAGCTTTCCTGGAGAAAACTCTTCCCGGCATCTCCTCTAAAACACCATCCTTTTCCAACCGTTGCGGTCTTTCAAAATAATCCAAAAAAACAAACAAGCCCCAAACCAAACAAAAGCAAAAAACAAACAAACAAACAAACAAAACTCTTGACAGGAGCTTTTGACAACAAGACAGGATGCCTCAGGAAGGTGAGTCTGCTCATTTCTTCTTCTCACTTCTTCCTTTTCATTTTAATATTTAGACAGGTCTCTGCTAACCTCCCCCCCCCCCTTCCCCCTCCCTTTTTCTTCCCCTCCCCCAACTGCAAAGCGACAGAGTTTGTCCGGAGAAGTTTCTATCCAGGAGTGCAAACTTTCTGCTTCCAGGGACAGTGAATGTTCTTTGGAGCTTAAAGGTACAGCATCTAGCATGGAATAAGAAGGATGCCCGCAGCCGCAGCAAGAAGGAAAGAGGCAGTACCAGCAGAATCGGCCCCAAGCTCCGAGCTTCAAGCTTCGGGCTCTAGGCTCCGGGCTCGGGCTCCGGGCTCCAGGAGCCAGGCTCCAGGGTGGGACAGAGTCAGTGAGCCGGGAGAAGCAGATCGTGAGCCGATTGAATCCTGATCGTCATCATCATAAAAATTATAACAATAATCATAAAGGGGCTGGAAGCCCAACAATCCTCAGCGCGGTGGAAACGCTCGGTTAATGTGACTATGATCTACCCGCCCGCCTTCCTCAGCCAGCCCCGGGATCGAGAAGCCAGACCTTCGTCTTTCTCCGGCTCCGGGCTCCGTCGGCTCCGCCGGGCCTCCAATCGTGCCTCCGATCGAGGAGAAGAACCAGGCCGAGGGGATTGGGAACAGCTCTGGGAGCCGCGGCTTCGGCCTCGCTTTGTGCTTTCCAGAAACGAAGCTCCGGCCTCTGTGATGGAGAAGAGAATCCCCGCGTAAAAAAATGGAAGGCACTCGCTAGCTCCTAGGGAGGAGAGTAGGGGGAAGGAGAAAGAAAGGGAAACAGGCAGGAATGCAAGAGACAGAGAGAAAAGGGGGGGGGGGGAGGCTGGAGAGAAAGTCACATCCTCGGCGAGCCAATTCTCAGTAGTTTATCTTCAGGGAACTCTGAACCGACCTGAAGGACATGTCAGTTTCAATCAAGGGCCCTAAGATCGCAGAGAACTTGTCCAACGCGCCGACAACTTTGCAACTCTCAGCTCCCCTCGAGCTGGAAGATTTCCCTTCAAGTGTAAGAGCCCTGCCCCTTCCTTCCTCCGTAGATCTCCGGAGAAGCCGGGAGTCTCTCTCTCCCCCTCTCTGCGGGTCCTTCGAAGGATGTGGAATTAGTTTTAGAGAGCCTGGTTTTGACCAATCTGCAACCAATAATTTCAGTTCAACAAGTTTCTGGGAGAAGAGGCGAATTGATATTTATAAAAGGAAAAAAAAAAAAGATCCTTATTATGTCCTTGTTTTTTTCCCCCCTCTCTGGGCCTAGTTAATTAACCTGAACTCTCTCCCACTCTTTTCCCTCCCCCACTCAGCCCCCCAAGCCCCCTAATTTAGTTAAGTCCTCACCTGCTTAATTAATCCCAGCGGTTCCCAGAGCTCTTTGGATCTGGGGGGCCCCTCTCAGTTAAAGTGTCTTTGCAAAGTTCTCAAAGTTCTTGACTCTTTTCGCTGAGCAGAATTTCTTAGTCCCCAAGCGCCATCATGGCACTGATTTTTTTTTTTTTAAGCCAGTGTGATTGTGAGAAAATGGATTTGAATTTCAAGTGGTAAAGGCTTTCTGTTTGGAGGATGGGGAAAAAAATAACTCCCCCAAAGTTTGGAAAGATTTCTAAAAAGTTTACAAAACAGAGTGAACCCCACTTCTTTCCCCTTCTTTCCTCAAATCCATGTGGAACGTTTAACTCGAACTTGGAAGTGTTTTCGCTTTCTTGTGTGTGTTTTATGTTTGTGTTCGGCGAGTTGGGCTGGGGGTAGGGGCGGGAATAAAATATAAATGCAAAGTTCTGAGCCTGACCATTTTTTCTCCCGAAAGTAAACTAACAATTGTCTTTGACATTAGAGTTGTTTTGGTTTGGTTTCGTTTCGGTTTTATAGCCGGTGACCTTTGTAAATATCTGAAGGCAAATTGATTCGTTTTTCTCTTATTTGACCCCAGAGAGTAAAACTTAATGGCTAATTACGTTTGGGTTTGGGAGGTGTGTGCGTGTGTGTGTGTGTGTGCTGAGCTGCCCTAAGGTGATAAGTTTCTATCGGGATTTGGAAATAGGGTGGGGGCTAGGGGACACGGACTGGAAGGGTAGGCCTGCAAGTGAGGGGAGCAGGTTTGCTGCTGAGCGCTTTAAAGGCTTGAGATTCTTGAAGGTGGTTCTAGCAGCCCCTTCTCTTTCCCGGCATTTTTCTTGGCCCCTCCATACAAAGCAGGGTAACGGGGAGACAGAAGGGAGGGAGCTCGGAGATCTCCCGGTGTTGTCCAGGCATTTCCCTGGTCCAGGTCCCTGATGGGAATCTTAGTTTTTCTGGCTGTCAGGATGGCGCGAGTTTCGTTGTTGTTTTTTGACCTAATATTGACGATCACTTAGGTAATTAGATAGTTTTTTTTTTCTTTCAGAAAAAGGAGGGGGTGAGTAAAGAAAAAGGAAAAAAAAAAAGATGGAGAATGGGAGAGTGGGGGAGCTTAAATCTGGAGCTCTCCTGTCTTCCATATGTTTAATTTTTTTTTCGAAAAATTACTTAGCAACGTCTCCTCAGGGTCATCGGGATATTTTTGTTTTAAATCAGCGACAACTGGATGCAGGTGGGGGAGGGGGAGAGGCGATTTCGGTTTGCGATGTACGCGGGGTAACCTTCGACAGAGTTAGCAGAAGTTTAAGCTCAGCCGGGAGAATTTATTTTCTCTGTGTGGCACTGTCTCTTTACCTCCCCTCCTCCCCGCAAAGCCTTCTGTTTCTGAGTCCTATGTCAAAAACTCAAAGCCGTTTTGTGGGGGCAGACCGGGCTAGGGTCTCTGTCCCGTGTGTGCTCGTGCAGACGTGTTCGGTGTGTTAAAGGCAGGGATGGAGCTGCTGCTCTCGCGGGGAAGCCCTGGGAGATACGGGGCTCGCGGCGAGGCTTGGCCCCCTTCAAGCCTGCCTCCGTCGGTGAGCAGGTACCCCTCCGGAGCAGCCAGGATTTACCAGTCCAAGTCTCGCAGGCTGCGAGAAAGTCCTCGGTGGATGGGTATATTACTCTTGTTGTTTTCTGGATTTTAACAGGCTGAAAGCTAGTTAATGAATGATTCCCTGGATGACCCTGAATAAATTAACGTGGCTTTTTGAATTCCCTATCATTCGCAGATAGACAAAAATTAATATTCATCACGGACACAAAAGATACAGAACGAGTATTTTTAGGCTTAAAAAAGGGGGAGGAGGGAAGATATTAAATTGAAGGTAGCAAGTATCACATTATGTTCTCTTCTTTTTTTTCTCTTCTCTTCTCTTCTCTTCTCTTCTCTTCTCTCTCTTCTCTTCTCTTTTCTCTTCTCTTCTCTGCTCTTCTCTTCTCTTCTCTTCTCTTCTCTTCTCTTCTCTTCTCTTTCTTTCTCTTCCCTTCCTTTCCCTTCTCTTCCCTTCTCTTCCCTTCCCTTCTCTCTTACTCCCTCTCCCTCTTTTTAAGCAATCCTCTTGAATGAGTTCTTTATTACAATTGTCTCTTTCCAATTAAGCTCCCCACCGAGCTGTTGTATCTTTTTACAGCCCCTAACAACTCACACCAGTAACACAATTACCGCCAGATATTTATAACGAGAAATTACTTTTCTATTTTCTCGAAAGGCTTCTTTAAAAAAAAAAAAGCCCAAGCCAGAGGTGGGGGGTGGGGGGAGCATAAGGGGGAGCACTGGGGGTGGGGGGGCACCGGCGTTGGGTCGCGGCACCGCTAATGAAGAGAGAAGGTCCTTTCTGTTCTCTTTGTGAGCGGTGGGTTGTTGGTCCGTTCAGATGGAAGCTGTGTTGCCGGTGAGGGAGGCTCGGTTTGGCTCTTTGGGTTTGGGGAGAGGAGGAGAATGGGAGTCATTGTTCCCCGTCTGTCGGCTTTGTTGACCGGTTCTCACCCCCTCCCGTTCTTACTTTTTAGAGCACTGAGGCGAGGTAGACAGCGTGTGTCACAGTACAGTGAGGAGGGGGAAGATCTAAAGACCAAAAAAGAAGTTAATCACAATAAGTGGAGTTTGGGGGGAAAAAAGTTGGGAGCTCCACTTTAAAAGTCCCAGAAGGAGTGGGGGGTGGGAGAGAGGAGAGGAGAGGAGAGGAGAGGAGAGGAGAGAGAGAGAGAGAGAGAGAGAGAGAGAGAGAGAGAGAGGCCAGACGGGAGGGGTGGGGGGAGAGGAGGGGGTGGGGAGAGGGGGCAGCAGCGGCAGTGTTGGGTTCCGTTTGCCGGTAGGAAGATTGGGGCCCAAGAGGCTGGGAAGGAAGGAGAAAGAAGCCCTGAAGCAGGGCTGAGTTTCCCTTGGGCCTGCGCCTCCCGGCTGATGGGAAGTTAAGCAGTTCCCAAGGCCTAGGCCCTGGCCTGGCTGGTTGGCAACCTCGTCCAGACATCCCCTTCAAAAAGCAAACAGGTATTACCCCCCTTTCCCCTTCCTCCCTTCCTTCCTTTTCTCTTTCTCTTCCTCCTCCTCTCCTTTTCTTCCTCCAGTCTTTCAATTCTCCAACTCTTCTTTTCCCTCCTCTCATTTTCTGACTCCTCTTTTCTCTTGCTTTTTTCTCTTCTTCCCTTGTTTCCATTTCTTTCCTCCCTCCTGTCCCATTTCATTTTCTTTCTTTTTCCATATCTTTTTTCTTTTATTCTTCCTCCTCTCTTTTCTTCTATTCTTCTTTTCCCTCTTCCTCTTCTTTTTTCTTCAGCTAACCTTTTCCCTCCTCTCCCCCACCTCTCTTTACTCCTTTCCTTTTTTTCTTGTCTCTAATTTGATATCTCCTTTATTTACTCCTCTCTCTTTCTCTTTATTTCTCTCCCCTCGTGGCATATTCAAAGTAATTTCTGAGTTTCCAACTTCTTTTTAGAGTCGAACAGAAGGAGTCTCTTCTTCAAGTCCCAAGACCTTTTTGTGCGTGTTGTGGAGGGGGAGAACTTGATTTGGGGGTTTCATTGCTGTCTGGTTGTTCTGCAAAGGCTTCAGTCGAACCTTGGGCTTTAACTTGTTTGTCTGTGAAGCAGACCTTTGAGAACCTGGCTCGATGACACTTTGAAATATACTTTTTTTTCTTTCTTTCCTCTTTGCTTTAGGGGGAAGACTTTAACTAGGGACGTGCAGATGTGTAAGTCCTCACATTGTAAGCGAGGACAGTCATCCCAGATCTCAGGCAAGTTTGAGGAGGGAAAGAGTCCTTATTTGGAGGTTTCTTAAAAATCGCCAAAAGAAGGTGGGAAGAGAAGGGAAGATAAATTGTCCATCAAGAAAGCTCCATCGGCTTAAAGGGGGGGAAAAACCACCCCAACTAAAACTAAAACTAGAAGCATGATGTCAGTTGACTAGAGGGTTAAATGATTTGAGGGACTGTGAAAGATTGGGATGATTTTCTTTCTAAGAAAAAAATTAAGGGGGCAAAATTTGCACGAATTGGAGACTCTTATTGATGCTCTTCATTTGTCGCCATGTGGTCATAGCTCTCAGTTTATTAGAAGAAGCTCTATCTCCCGCTCTCTTCAAGACTTATTTCCATTAGCGCTAAGCTAGGCCTGCCTTGAGCCCTGCAACTCCTGATTAATGCTTGTTTTATTGCTAATAGAGCCCTATATCCGAGCCACGTGGGATCCCGCTGCCTCAAGCCACGATGCAGAACAGTAAGTGTTTCTGGTCTTTCTTTGATGACCTCGGGAATCGCCTCAGAAGCGTAGGGGATTCGAATTGGAGGAAGCGTAGGACCCGGGTGGTGGAAAAAGA
The DNA here is from genome assembly GCF_016432865.1 of Antechinus flavipes. Classification (NCBI taxonomy): domain Eukaryota; kingdom Metazoa; phylum Chordata; class Mammalia; order Dasyuromorphia; family Dasyuridae; genus Antechinus; species Antechinus flavipes. The sequence goes on along the minus strand of NC_067403.1, from coordinate 226,234,056 downwards.
AATCGAAGGCCTGGAGGAACTTGACCAGACGGCCTGTGGGCTGCTGGGTCCCTGCTGCCGTCTCGGTGCTACTGGCTAGAGACTAGAATTTAGTTTTTGGTAGTGATCGTGGAGGTCGGGTCGGGGAGAATGTGTGGATTTTTTGGTTTGGTTTGGTTTGAGGGCATTTTTTTTTTGAGGGCGCAATCTCAGCTTCTGGGGAAACCAGCCTGGGCGGTCAAAAACTGCTGTCCAAGGTTCTCTGAAATTGTTATCCACTAAGTATCCCTGAAACTCACTTGAAAACTGCTTTCTACTGACTCTAGCCAGTCGTGAGCTCCAGATTGAGTTGGGCTGGGTGGGTTGGGGCGGGCTTCTTCGGGTTGTATGAAGGGGGGGGGTCTCTGGGATGCCACACTCGGACTTTGCTCAACTCTCTGTGATTAGTGTCATCCTCGGCCAATCCCAGGAAAGGAATCCCAAGGGAAAGGAGAGAGTCTCAGGCCTCACAGCGGGGTTTAGGGGAGCAATAAAGATGCTCGACTTTTTCACAGGGGGCAGTTGGCTCCCCTGGCCCCAGTGGACCAGAAGGAAAGACTTAATACTCGGGGTAGTGACTGACCCTCGTGGGACATCAGGTGAGGAAGGTTTTCTAGTTCTAGAAAAGGGTTAGTCAGTTTTCTTTATTTCAGTGTGGGCCAGTCGGGCGCCAGACTAAGGGTCCTCTATCATCCATATTGGGTCCCTAAATGTACAATAAACTCAGGGAGGGTTCTCGACTCCCAATTTTCTCTTCCTTCGTTTCCAGGCCCTTTCGCTAAGATGGGAGGGAAATTTGGGGGACTCGGTTTTCTATTGTAAACGGCCGGCGAGTGTCTGGCGAGAAGACAGGTTTCCCAGGACCCGAGAGGCCCACAATCGGCAGTCCAAACTGCACCCAGGTCATGCTCAGAATAGGTCCAGAGAACATAAGGCCCTAGGTTCAGGACAGCGGAATTAACCGACCAGAGGAGAGTCTGAGAAACTGGCAAGAGCCCACCTTTCCCTACTCTGCCTTTTGCCTCATCCTGATCCGTTCTGCCCAAAGTCTTGAGCAGGCTCGTGGACTTCCCCTGCAAGTTTCCTTCCAGTTCCGGTCCGGGTTCTGTTCAGGGAACCGTCCACTCCACCATATTTTTTCTTTTCTCCTGAGCTCTGAACCTCCCCTTGGTAACGTTTCAAGGCCGCCCAGGCCCGTGGGAGGGAGTTGGAGTTAAGGGGCGAGGAAAGTCCCCAGTCCCCGGCGCAGGCCCTGAGCACGCAGAGGACGTACGTGGTGCTCGGGGTTCGGCTAGGGCGTGCTGGGGCTTGGGCGGAAGATGGGACCGGCGCGGGAGAGGCCCCTGGGTTGCGGTCTAGGAGGCCTCAGTCTTCTTCCTCCACCCGCGCCTTCCCCCCTCGGTTCCTTTCCTCCCTTCCCCCGTTCCTGGCTGCTCTTGGCCTTGATGTGGCGAGGGGAGTTTATGTTAATAGCAGATGCCTTCGCACCGCCCCGGTGTCAGCTCTCCCCGCGCCGCTGGGGCCTCCTGGGCGCGACCGGGCGCAGCCCCGACTTGGCCGCGGGGTCGCGGGCGGGCCGAGCGGGCTTTGTGAGCCTCGCTCCTGGGTGTGTGCTAGGCGCGGAGCCGCCAAATTGACACCATATGTTTTCCTATTAGATGCCTCGCAATAGAATACAAGGCGCATAATCATCGCCACTGGGAGAGAGCTACACTCCTCCCCGGGGAAATGATACAATGATTAAGGCTTAACCTCTTAAGGGGAACTTGGAGCCCGGCTTTCTTCGATGCCATTTCGATGCTGGGAGAGACGCCTCGGCCCCCGAGCCTTCTCAGGACCCAGCCTGAGAGGGCACCTCAGGCCCAGTGAATCCCTTGGGGGGAGACGATGGGGTGACCTCGCCTGCAAGAATCGTTTCCCATCTACTTGCCTTGGGCTCTGGCTCTCTCTCTCTCTCTCTCTCTCTCTCTCTCTCTCTCTCTCTCTCTCTCTCTCTCTTTCTCTTTCTCTCTAGCTCTCCTTTTTCTCCCACTACCTCTTTATCTGTCATTTTCGGAGGGGAAGTAGTGATGTAGCGGGTTCTGAGATCCCCACATCCCGAGAAAGGTTTAACGGGAATACTCCTTGGCTAAGTAGCGTGGGGAGCAGAGAACAGCCAAGAAAGGCGTGGGGGGAGGAGGCGAGGGCAGCAAAGACCAGATCGAACGTTCCCGGGCAGGCCTGGGTCGGGTGGAACACTGCACATTGCTCTAGCGCCGGGCCCCACTGGCTCGACGTTCAAACACCCAAACTGCATGTCACTTCGCATCGAGTGAGTGGCGAGCGCACCCCCTCGGTTATGTCCGCGCAGAGCCCGTGGCTACCCTTAGAACGCGGCTCCCCTGGAAGGCGAAACCAGTAGAGTCCCATCTCGTCTGAGTGATATCCAAATAGGGACAGAAAGGGTCGTTTTATCATGGTACTATTTGTCGTGACGATGCAATTTCCAGGAGCGGAGCACTGTCATAAAGTGACAGGTCTGCCACAAGTGCTCCGACTGATCTTTTCAATTAGCCTTCCATGCATGATCCGGAGCGACTTCCGCCTATTTCCAGAAATTAAGCTCAAACTTGACGTGCAGCTAGTTTTATTTTAAAGACAAATGTCAGAGAGGCTCATCATATTTTCCCCCCTCTTCTATATTTAGAGCTTATTTATTGCTAAGAAGCCCAGGCTCCTGGAGTCCATTTATCAGGAGGCTCCAAAGAAGGAGAGGAGAGCAGAGGAGAGCAGAAGAGAAGAGACAGTCAGAGCTTCTCCTAGGAGGGCTTTTCTGTAGAGTCGGGGCTCCAGGTTGGAGATTTTTAAGGAGGTTGCAAATGCGATTTGCCGGTTTGGGGCGCCGAGGGTTTCCTGGGGAACAAGAGCAGGAGATAGGAAGCCACCACATTTCTTCAGATCAGAAAATGGAGTTGAGGCTGCAGGACGGATTAAAAAGGGGATCTGTGCTTGGGTGTTACTGGGTTGTAAGGGGGAAGCTAAATGGAGAGGGAGGAGGATGCTTTTTGTGGAAATTTTTACCTTTGCTCTCCCTTCTTTTTTCTCTCTTTGATTCTCTTCTTTCTATCCTTTGCTTTGGGGACAGCTGTAGCGATGAGTATCTCAGGGACAGAAGCTGAAGTATCAGCCACAAACCATGCAATTCCAGTCACTGGAAGCTTTTCGTTTCTCGCACCTTTTGGAGACGGTTTGGGGGAGAGCTAGGGACCTGAACAATTCTGCCTTTGGTCAACTATAGTTTTGATCCTGTGTCTCGGCTGCAGTGTAGGAACTGAGAAGGAATGGCCGATTGGGGGCTGTAGGTTTGGTGCCCAGATTGGAGGGAAAGGCTGGTAGTGGGGGAGAATATACACACACATATACATATATGTATACATGTATGTGTGTATGTATGTATATACTTCTCTACTCTTTTTGTCTTTTCTCTTCTCTTTATATTAAAAAAGAAATGTGACCTCACTCCATATATTTGGAACATTACCTTGAATTTTATTGACTCAAAACTTGTAGACAGAGAGCTTGCAGGGAGACACCCGGAGTGGAGTTTATGATTTTGTCATTGTTAGACGGAGTGCTCAGTTCAGGAGTCCAGAGATGGGTGCAGAGATCATCCAGTCTTGAAACTAAGAGATCAGAATCTCGAGAACGATCGCCAGGGGTTTTTAATCTGTGCTGGGGGGTTAGAGGTTTGAGGGGGAAGCGAAGTGGGCAGAGCGTTCAAACTTGTTCCTTTGGCTGTCTCCGACTTTCTGGGTTGAAAAATCCCAGTGATAAATGGGAATTGTCTTCCTGGGAGCTCAGACGAAGCTGCGAGGGGGGTTGATAGGACGGGAGTATTTGCTATTGGATACATAGCTGTGTCGGTTGTGATGGAAGAATGCCTTTTTCTGTTGTCCTTGATCAATAGCAGCAACCTGATGGTAGAGGTTGTCATGGATCCGCAGGTAGCTGAGGATGCTATTTTTTTTTGTTGTTCCCCACACCCTCTATCTCTATTTCTCCCCTTCCTTCCCTCTCCCCCCGTCTCCCTCCCTCTCTCCCTCTCTTCCTTTCTCCCCTTCCCTGTCCCTGTCCCTCTTTCTTTCTCTGCTTTCTTTCTCCTAGGTCACAGTGGAGTGAATCAGCTCGGTGGTGTATTTGTCAACGGGCGGCCACTGCCGGATTCCACCCGCCAGAAGATCGTGGAACTAGCTCACAGCGGGGCCCGGCCGTGTGACATTTCCCGAATTCTGCAGGTGATCCTCGGCTACGCCTCCCCACTTGCTTCCAAAGGCCACCGCTCTGAACGCACTCTCTCCATCTTTTACCGTAAAAGCTTTAATTACGGACCCCCGCCCCTGCTCCCTGTACTCCACCCTGCCCCCACCCCCCTTTCCTGTCTCCCTCACCCATCTACCCCGACTACCTTTTCAACCTGGGTCAGTTACCTACGATTATTCATCTGCTTTAAGGGGAAAAAAATTAAAAAGAAACTTTACTTAATTAAAAAAAATCCCATCTACTTTTATTTGGTAAAAGATTTATTCTCGTTACAGTTAGTGAACTGTAATAAACGAGATTATATATAAACTGACATCATTTGATCCCTCTATTCACTTCGGATTCCAAGATACCTGTGTGCCCTAGACTTTACTTTTTTATTTTTAATATAGATTTATTAGATTATAAAGACAAGGTTATTTGGCCCCCGATCCCGTTATCCCTCGTGGGCACGTTCAGTATGGAAACCGAAATAATCAATTTTCAGTTTATTTTCCCTTTTTGACCACTAACAAACCAACATATCGATTGTAAGCAGTCAAAGACGATTAATTTAGTTTTTGTTCATCTTCAGGCAGGGATGAATAGAGTAGTTTTGGTTTTAGTTTTGGTTTTTAAGAACCTTTTAAAATGGGTTTTTTAAAATTCCAGATGTTTAAAAGTATCATCACATTTGTAGTGTTTAGGGGCCACAAATGTAATTTTAAGAAAAAAAAAACCTCTCTAAAGTAAGTTCTCATACCATTGAAGGTATATTTTTGTGTTATAGACCCATGCAGATGCAAAAGTCCAAGTGCTGGACAATCAAAACGTAAGCTTGTCCTTGTTTAATGCATACTTAAACAATTTTATTTTTGTCTTGAAATTATTAATAATGTGGTTTTCTGTCCGCTTCCCCTGTGCAGGTATCCAATGGATGTGTGAGTAAGATTCTGGGCAGGTATTACGAGACCGGCTCCATCAGGCCCAGAGCCATCGGAGGGAGCAAGCCCCGGGTAGCGACTCCTGAAGTTGTCAGCAAAATAGCCCAATACAAACGAGAGTGCCCGTCCATCTTTGCTTGGGAAATCCGAGACAGATTGCTGTCGGAGGGGGTCTGTACCAACGACAACATACCCAGCGTAAGTTCATGGGAATACCGAAGCAACACCTTGCCATTCGCTCTTCGGAGTTTCTTCCTCTCTCCTTTCCTTCCTTCTTTCCTTCTGTTCTTTATTTCTTCCTTTCCTCTTTCTTTTTCTTCCTCCCTTCCCCCCTTTTTCTTTCCTTCTCTCCTTTCTTTGCCTTTCCTTCTCACTTCCTTCCTAAGTCCCCTTTAAATTCTTCCCCTTTCATCTCGCTCTGTCTCTGTCTGTCTTTCTCTGTCTCTGCCTGTTTCTCTCTCTTCCTCCCTTTTTCTTCCCCTCCCTCTCCTTTTCTTTAATCTCCTCTCTTCTCTTTTTCTCTTCCATTCCCTTCTCTTCCCTTCTCTCTTCTCCCTCTCCTCTTTCCTTCCTCCCTTCTTTTCCCTTCTTTTTCCTTGTTCCTTCCTCCTTCTTGTTTTTTTCCTTCTTCTTTTTCTTCTTCTTCTTCTTTTTCTTCTTCTTCTTCTTCTTCTTCTCTTCTTCTTCTTCTTCTTCTTCTTCTTCTTCTTCTTCTTCTTCTTCTTCTTCTTCTCTTCTTCTTCTTCCTCTTCTTCTTCTCTTCTTCTTCCTCTTCTTCTCTTCTTCTTCTCTTCTTTCTCCTCCCTTTCTCTAATTCTGGATTGGACCCTCCCTTGTTTCTGGGAACCTGGATCACTATAAAGTGGATATAGTTTCTTTTGTCCTGTTCTAAAATGATCTGAATGTGGGGAGTTCATGTGATTTGTATGCTGCCAGGTAATGATAACCGGGAAGCTCAGGAGATAGAGCAATTTGTTTCGAAAGAAAGAAAAAAGAAGGAAAGAAAGAAAGAAGAATGAAGGAAAGAAAAAAGAAAACGAACGAAAGAAGGAAAGAAAGAAAGAAGGAAGGAAGGAAAGAAGGAAAGAAAGAAAAAAGAAAGGAAGAAAGAAAGAAAGAGGGAAGGAGGAAAGAGAAGCAGAGAGAAAGAAAAAAACTTTTTTTCAAAAGAAAAAGAAAAATATCTCCACTCTTTATTTGGGTGGGGAAGGGGGGAGAGAAGTGGTGAAGATAGGCTGGGAGAGAGACAGAACTCCAGACCCACGTGCTCAAACCTTTCACAAATTGTTCCTACAACCACTTCGTGGAGGGGGACAAACCAACTACAACAAAAGAAAACAAAGAAAATTGAAATTTTGAACTTTTTTCCGCCAGAAAATCTCGGAACATGGAAGATTTTGCTAACTCTTTGTAAAATATTAAAATAGAATGTCCCGAAGCTTTTGGTTCTCGATTAACCAAGAGCATCCCTAGTTGAAAGCAGTGGAGATATTCGTTGGTTTTTGTTTTTTTCCTTCTTCCTGATGTTCAGTATTCATCTGGCCATTGTCATAGGGTCTAGGGAGAAAGGAGGCAGAACAGTGAACGAATGCTAACGTGTTTTAAGGCAAAGTGGTAGCGTTTGTGGTTTTTGTTTTGTTTTGTTTTGTTTTTTTAAACACTTCCATGAGCTCTACTTTTGGTTCGGTTCACAGGTATCATCAATAAACAGAGTTCTACGCAACCTGGCTAGCGAAAAGCAACAGATGGGCGCAGACGGCATGTATGATAAACTGAGAATGCTGAATGGACAGACAGGAAGCTGGGGCACCCGCCCAGGGTGGTATCCGGGGACCTCTGTACCAGGGCAACCCACACCAGGTAAAGCACACATTCGGAGCTCGTGGTCTCCTTCTAGCAGCCTGGCTCCTTCTCCCTCGATCTCTCTCAGCCGGTGTTTTGAGCCCGGCAGAAGGAACTGTCACAGAAAGAAAGCGGATTCCCCCAGAGCAGAGCTAAGCAGGCAAGAGGCCAGAGCAGAGCTCGGCTCCTGACCTGCTCCTGGCAAAATGGGGCGACTTGCTGCGAGGGGCTGGAAGGCCGCTGCTCACTGAAGCTTTGCCTCTAAGAGAAAGGCAGGAAGCAGGCTACAGGAGCGGGGTATATTGGGTCAGCTTGAGAGGAGGAGGCAGGAGAGAGACAGAGAGACAGAGACAGAGAGAAAACACACACACACAGAGTTCATATGAGTATGCGTGCAAGAGCCAACCACGTGGTTCTCTATTTAAATTTTCCATTAAAATGCATCGAGAGCCCCCTTGCTGTAGGAGTGTGACAAGTTAACATACTGACAGACTGTGAGGTAAACATAATTGTATCATTTTGCTTTTTACAGTAATTGACAAATTATGTGACTGTGAGTAGGGAGCATATGGAAAGATGCGAGGGAGATGCGGTTTGGGAGTTGCGGGCCTGGGACCTGTGGAGGAGTGGGGATCTGGTATCCCCTAATCAAAAAGAACATCAGTCCCACACCTTTACGCCCCAGCCCTATTCCGTTCTCTCATTCCCTACCCCCACCCAACTACCCACTTCCTACTGTTTTTTATCCCCCCCCCTTTTTTTTTTCTGTAGAGGGAAAAATGATGGTAGAAAACCCGCTGGGTCTGAGGAAAGATTGCTTGAAGCTTGATCTATTGGTCAATTTGAGCCTAACCTTTAGGGAAAAGGAGGTTTAGTGGAGACGCTGACCTTTGCTAAGTGGGGCAGAGCAAGGAAGGAGAGAGGCACCCAGCCCGAGCCCGGGAGGAAAAAGTGGGAGAAGAGCAGATCGCGCGGCTCTCTCCTGGCCTCTCTATCCGCCCCCCCCCCCCCTTAGGTGAATTGAGTTAGTTTGGCCAAAAATAGAAAACTGTTTTCTCCCGAAGATTAATCGGGATTTGTTGTCCCTGTGACAGGGAGATAATATGTGGGATAATGGGACGTGGCGTCGCACTCCCAGGAGCATGACTAAGCCCGGGGGGCTCCAGGTCAGGGGAGGCTGGGCTGACCTGGGCTGGCTAGGCAGGGGAGTGGCGCCCTCCGGGGAGCTGGCCGGGCTGCTTGTCCCACTAGCCGCTTTGGGGGTGCCTCCGCCCCCCGAGGGACGCGGAAAGGGAACGAGAAAATCAGTAACAGTATGCGAAATATCTGCTACAAAGGATGCTTCTGTCACTCGGAAGAATTTGTTATGGGAACAATCCTGTCGCTATGTAATTGCTCATTAGAGAGCGTTTTGTTTCTCATTAAGGCGACATGAATAAGCGTCTAGTTGAAGGAGACAGCTGTAGAAATGTTCCACAGGAGACCCCTGGACACGCTGTGGCGCCGCTTGCCAATTAGACGTGTCAGCTTTAAGAGCAGAAGACAATATAGGAAGGACACTGGCAAGATAGAGAGCAAGCTTTCACTTTTTTTTTTTTTTTTTCGGTCTACGGTCTCTACCCTTTGAGGATCCGAAGGCCTCGAAGATGGGCTAGGACTCTACTTGACTCTAGTCACCCGCAGGAGGCTTGGCCATGTTCACTCGGGCTCCTCTTTCCCAGCCCGAGATTCGAACCCGCGGGACACCTAGCTATTGCCGGGTCTGGCTGCGCGGCCAGGAGAGGCCGCTCTGTTCCAAAGCAGGGGTATAGGAGAAAGAACAGGAAGGAAAGCAATTGCCCCAAGAGTTCCTCGTTTCCAGCTCACTCCTCCAGCCATTCCCGTCTGCCTTTAGGTGCTTTGGAAATTTCTCTAACTTCTCCCGTTGTTAAATATCCAAATCACAAATAGCATCCTGCTTTTCTCTCTTTTCTCGTTTCGCCTTATTCTATCGTCTCCCATCTTCTTCTTGCCCCTTTTCCTCTTTCCTTTTTCTTCCCTTCCCTTTTCTTCTTCTCCCTTCCTTTCTCCTTCCCTATCTTTCCTTTACCTTCCCTTCTCTCCTCTCCTCTTCCCTTCCCCTTCCCCCTCATTCCCCCTCCCTCCTCTTTTCTTTGCTTCCCTTCTCCTCCCAACCCTGCCCTTTCCTTTCTTTCCCCGCCCCTTTTCCTCTCCTCCTCCTTCCTTTCCTTTTCTCCCCTTGCCTTTTTTTCTTCTCTTCCTTCTGTCTTTCCCCCATCTCTCCCCCATCTGCCTGCCTCAGTAGCTCTCCCTCACCTCTCGCTCCCCCCACTTCCGCCTCCCCATCTCTGTGGATCCGTCTTTCCATCTACCATTTGGGTCTCCTCTCCGTCTCGCTTCCTTGCTTTCCCCCTCTGTTCCTCCTCAATTAACAGCCACGAATCTCCACTATACCTAACTGACCGGCCTTCGGAACACACTCAGGTGTCAGGACCCGACACAGAGGCAGACCGAGGGAGGTGCGGGATGCCCCTCCTCCTCCTCCTCTCACCCC
>NC_067403.1:226181920-226221920 GCF_016432865.1 Antechinus flavipes | reverse complement strand
AAATTAGAATATTTATCAACTTTTAACATTTGTGAATAAGTTATGCAGAAATTTCTCTTTCTGATTCAGAAAGAGGAAATTATGAAAAGGCTAATAGAAAACCTGTAATCTTTTTCTTCTGTTCCTTCTCTTCTCCTCTCTTCCCTCTGCCTTCTCATCCCTTCTCCTTTTTTCTTTCCCCCTTTCTTCTTTCTCTTCGCCTTTCCTCAGCTCTCTCCTTTGCTCTCACTCCCTAACTCAAAAGCAAGGAGACACTTGAATTCTTCCCCTGAAAACCACTTAAAAAGTCATGCTAACTTTGGGCAGTAAATAAAAACAGACACTTGTGTCCTAATGCAGTAGTTGAGGTTTATCTAATCTTAGCCAAGTAGTTCTCTCCACCCCCATCTCTTTTGTTTCTTGCCATAGAGTAAACAGCTCAGATTCTGGAGTTCAGAGAGATGCTCTATTCACAAGTTTCTCTCTCTGTCTCTCTCTGTGTGTCTCTCTGTCTCTCTGTGTGTCTCCATCTCCATCTCTCTCTCTCTCTCTCTCTCTCTCTCTCTCTCTCTCTCTCTCTCTCTCTCTCTCTCTCTCTCTCTCTCATTTGTCCCTCTCATCTCTCCCTCGCTCTGACTTTGTCTCTGTCTCTCTCCATCTCTCTGTTTCTCTGTGTCTCTGTCTCTCTCTCTGTCTCTGTCTCTCCCTCCCTCTCTCTCTCCTCTTTCTCTGTCTCCTCTCTCTGTCTATCTCTCTCTGCCTATCTCTCTGTCTCTCTCTGTCGGTGTCTCTGTCTTTCTCTCATTTCTCTCTGTCTCTCTCATTTCTCTGTTTCTCTCATTTTTTCTCTGTCTCAGTTCTCTTTCTCTCTCTGTCTCTCATTTCTCTGTTTCTCTCATTTTTTCTCTGTCTCAGTTCTCTTTCTCTCTCTGTCTCTCATTTCTCTGTTTCTCTCTCATTTCTCTTTCTGTTTCATTCCTCTCTCTCATTTCTCTGTTTCTTATCTCTCAGTTCTCTCTCTGTTTCTCTCTCATCTCTCATTTCTCTCTGTTTCTCTCTCATTTCTCTCTGTCTCTGTGTCCCCCTTCTCTCCCCCCTCCCCGTCTCCCTCCCCCTTCCCTTCCTCCTCCTCCCTATAGAAAGGCGAGCCCCCTAAATGGCATTGAGGAGCCCAGCCCGGGGGACAGTGATTAATGATAGTAGAGCAGCGAGGTTAACATACTTCACTGAAAAGTCTGTTGACTGGGCCGCTTGTAACACAATGTGGCCCGCTGCACGCCTCAAGAGAATCCTTTTGTTGTCCGCTCTCATTGTGGCCTCCAGATTCTGCCCACGAAAGTTTGCCAACGCTCCTGCCCCAGGAGTTTAATAGTTTCCCTTACTCCCCGGGCTTTGTGCGCCGCTGAAAAGCAGCCCCGCGCTATTCAAGTGTTGGTGGTCATCTCAATAGATCTCCCGAGGCCCATATGGTGACCAGTGCCGATGAATCCGCCTGTTTAAATGGGGGAGAAAGTTGGGGTTTTGAAACATTTCAGAGCGCCTGAAAGGATCCCACTAGATCCTGTCACAATTCCCCCCGCGCTTTGAACGCATCGCCTATTGTCCCAGGTTATAAATGATATTCCCCGAGAAGTCGATTCCCACCCCACTGGTCTTCGCGGCCCCCCTTGCGCCCATCCCCACCCCCCACCCCCGAGTACGAGCCGTCCCGAGCAGCAGCCCCAGCCCTTCAGGAACCCAGGCTAGGGGGGAGGAGGAGGAGGCGGCCTCCTTTAGAGTCCTCCAAGGGGAGCTAAGGACAAAGAAAAGCAGGGCTGGGGGATGGGGGTCCCCTCTGGGGAGTCCCCCTCTACACTCCCTACCTTCAAGTATCCATTTTCTCCCTTCCTGGAGTTGCCATCGGGCGGAGGAGCTTCCCAGGCACCCAACTAGTCCAAGTACATACACAACTGGGGAAGGGGGGGGGGGACAAAAACAATAATAATAATAAAAAAACTTTCCCTTGTTTAATGATAGAAATTACATTAAAAGTGGTGGAAATGCCCTAATTAAAAATGTACCACTTAAATGACATGCCAAGGGGCTCAGCTGTGGGGTAGCATATTTAGCTAGTTAGTGAACTCTCGACTATTTCTTTTTTAAAATTACACGTTGAAATTTTAAAAGAAATCTTACTTTTCTCTGGTGCAACACATTACAAAGAATGGACAGTCCTTTTATCTAAATATAAAATTCCATTTTCAGCAATTATAGCCTGTTCTTGGTGATGATATAATTACAGCTGTGCTCAGTAATAGGTGTCAAGGCAATACACACTCATACAATAGTTGAATAAAACTAGAGAACAAAGCGAGTACTTCCAAATTCACAACCTTTAAAATGAAATTGACTGTGCAGAATTCAAATAAAAACTAGATAAATATTTTTTAAAAAAGATTACAAGCTTGGTTTGGTTTCTTAATAGCATTTTCTGCAAACCTATCAACATCTAATTGATTAGCTCGGAATTACTGATTATGGATAATCTGAAATGCTGAACGTCACTTATTTTTAATGTAGCCATAGGTAAATAAATTCCACAGGAAAAGAGAGCCTGGTGGTGAGGCATCTGGGCAAAGCTTCTTTAAGAGGAAAAAAAAAAAAAAAGCCAGGATGACTTTCATCTGAAACTACTTTGGTGTCTGTTTTGTTCTACAAAGGAATGGTATTCTTGAGCCTGCCTTTCCATTTTTTCCTCTTGGTTAAAGTGGAAGAAAATAAAAGGCCAGGTCATTGAGATCCCCTTCATTGGAGGGGACAGGTTTCTTGGGAATGTTTCAGGGAGGCTGTCAGAAAATCCTGCTGATGGAGTCTGAGACTGGACCATATGAGCCTTTAGGAATCCGAGTTACTCTGATTTTTTTCTTAATGTCCTATTTTTTTTTTTTTATTGTTGTTGTTGTTGTTCCAGATGGCTGCCAGCAACAGGAAGGAGGGGGGGAGAACACTAATTCCATCAGCTCAAATGGAGAAGATTCAGATGAAGCCCAAATGAGACTTCAGCTGAAGCGAAAACTGCAAAGAAATAGGACATCCTTTACCCAAGAGCAAATTGAGGCTCTGGAGAAAGGTGATGGAGTTTTTCAAAGCAGAAAAAATTGTAGATCAAAGGCAGTGATGCATTTGAAATACAGAGAACTAAATTTAACCATATGTAGAATAAGTGAAAAAATTCGGAATATTCTGTGTTCACCAATATACCGGAAATTCAAAGACTCTAAATCTTATCAAAAAGATGAGTTTAGTTATTTTGGTTTCTCAGCCTCTATATGTCATTTTAATGAAAATTTAACTTAATTTGGATGGGAAAAGTCCTTCCAAGTATTTAGTAATAGCCTCTCCAAGGGCAGGGGTAGGAGTAGGAGAGGGAAAAAAAAAAGAGTTCAGGGTTCAGATGGAGGCTGACTCATTTTGGGCAGCCCTGGCACCGATATTGAAACGCTCATTTGTTCTTCCAGAATTTGAAAGAACCCATTACCCAGATGTGTTTGCCAGAGAGAGACTAGCTGCCAAAATAGACCTACCTGAAGCAAGAATACAGGTACGCTAGGGATTGGGTAATTAAATGCTTTGTGATTCCCACATTTGGCTTTTCAAAAGACAAAGGCACAGTTAACTACCACTATTTATTTATATAAATCACAACAGCCCAGCTAACCAGCTGCACAGTCCTAAAAACTTTGCTGTTCCAAGAGGTTTCACTGGCTGCAGATAGTGGGGGGAGGTGCTGGCAACTGGGGTGAAAGGTGGCGGTGGAAATGGTGAAGGGGGGAGGGGAGGAGACAGCTTTTTTTTTCTTTCTTTCTTCTTTTTTTTTTTTTTTGGAGCTTTTTTTTTTTTTTTTTTTTTTTTTATGTTCATCCCATCCTTCCTGTTTCCAGGTATGGTTTTCTAATCGAAGGGCAAAGTGGAGAAGGGAAGAGAAATTGAGGAACCAGAGAAGGCAGGCTAGCAACACACCCAGTCACATTCCCATCAGCAGTAGTTTCAGTACCAGTGTCTACCAGCCAATCCCACAACCCACCACTCCTGGTAATTTTGAGACAATGCTTTTGTTTTTAAGTCTGTCCACTGAGACTTAGGGTGTGACTGTGACAAGAGTGGTATGACGGGCCAATTGTTTTTGTTTCTATTTCTTCTCTCCTGCAGTGTCATCCTTCACATCGGGCTCAATGCTGGGTCGGACGGACACAGCCCTAACAAATACATACAGTGCTTTGCCTCCCATGCCCAGCTTCACGATGGCCAACAACCTGCCTATGCAAGTAAGTGGGCCGGGGTTCAGGGGGGATGTTCAGGTGGCATCTGTCTAGGGGGCAGCCCCTCCCCCCCAAATAATTTTGACCTTCCCTCCCTCTCCACCAAATAATTCCTGCAATAGGAAGAGTCCTGAATTTGGAGTCAGGAAACCTGTTTCCAAAGTGCAGCTTTGCCCCATCATGTCTGTTTGACGATGGGTGTTCCTTTTCCTTGTCGCAAACTCCATTTCTTCCTCTCTGATTGACTAGTGTCCAAAGTTGCTTTAAATCTATGATCCATCATGGGACTGACCATATGTTTCAAGGCAAGTCAAACAAACCTAATTGGTGCTTCCCCTACTCCCCTATGTTAAAAAAAAAAAAAAAAAAAAGTCAATTGACCGGGACCAATCAGATAAATTAGAAAGGCCACCATGTTTTTGCTTTCTAGACATAGACTGAAAGTGGTAGGTGGGACTCAAGGGTGTGTGATGCTTGGCGATTTAGGGGCAGTATAACTGACAACATCATCTCCATGAGCCTCAGTTTCCTCAACTGTAAAGTCAAAGAAGAGGTCAGGCTAGATGATCTCTGAAGTTTGTTCCAGCTTGAAATCTGGAATCTTAGGAAAGCCATTTAACTTTTCTGATCCTTAACTTTGTCATCTGTAAAATGAAAGGAGATGATTTGGTGGTAAGGGATCTAAAATGATGATTTTATGGTAGCTTGTTCTCGATTGACTTGTGGGTCAGTATGTATTTAGAATTATCATTCTGGATAGGATAATATGATAATAATAATAAAAATAATAATTAATAATATGATGATAATAAATTCATTAATTTTGCAATGCAGTTGGGGTTAAGTGGCTGACCCAAGCTCACACATCTAGTGAGTGTTAAGTTTCTGAGATCAGATTGATTTGAACTCAGGTTCTCCTGATTTTAAAGCTGGTGCTCTATTTATTTTGTTGGCTAGCTGCCTTTGGATTAGAATTTAGATCAGAAAATGGAGGAAATTCAGGAGATATTTAACACCTACATTTTATATAGTAAGGGAGGAAAAAAAAAAGATTTCTTGATATTTACATGTCAGGGTAGGTATAAACTATTAGAGAAGCTCATCTAGTTTTTGCATCGAAGTAAAAATGCAGAAATGTGCTTGTCCTTTCCATTTAAATAAACGGGAGTGTGTGGGATTTACTCTTGCCTAATGTGAATGAACCACTCACCACCTCCCAGCCTTGGTTGTCGTTCAAGGAAGATCTGGCTTTGTAAAAGTATCCCAACTCCATATTCTCATCTCAGAAACTAAGTCTACTCCACAGAGTAATCCTTGCAGATTGCAAAAACATTTGCCCAGATCTCCTATTTTTAATAATTAGAGAAGCATTGTAGGGAGAGATTAGACAGGTTCTAGTTTTTGCCAGTAACCATCAGAAGGAGGCAGATGGAGCAAGAGGTCTGGATTCCGGAAGATCTGAATTTAAATATAGCCTCAGGCACATACTAGGTGTGTGACTCTGGACAAGTCACTTAAACCTGTTTGCCTCAGTTCCTCATCTGTAAAATGAGCTGGGAGAGGAAATGTATCTTTGGCAAGAAAACCCGGATGGGGTCCCAAAGAGTCAGAGTTGAAATGACTGAACGACAAAGAAAAGTCCCATGAGACAGATCTGGGTTTATAAAGATTGTTTCCCCACAACAGTTTCTTCTTTTAAATAAGAACCACGTGGATGTCTCCATAAGGTGTATGCTTCATGGCCTATACAATTATAGGATTGAAGAAATAAAATTGAAGTGATTTGGGGGGACAGTAATCAGGGGAATTGTTCGAATATTTATTTGGATTGCTTTGGGATAGTAATAGCTGGTGGCTCATTCAAAACAAATTAGGGGATTAACAATACAAAGCTTGATTTTTACCATCTCTGTCATGAAATTTTCCAGAAGCCAGCCTACCTAGTGGTAATGACTGCTGGTATGTTGTATGCTGGAATGGCTGATGGGCATTCTAGGATTTCCTGATATTAGCAGAATAATTCTCCTGCTTTAATAGAGCCACAGTGAATCTTATATAATTTGAAGCAAAACAGGAGCAGCATCAGGGCTGCTGGGAAGATAAAAGGGAGGGATAATGTATGGGACAGACAGATCTTTGAGAACAAGAAAAGGTGTGATATACACTCAGAGTGTGATTATTATTAATTCTTATTATTCACACATAGGAGCCCTGAGGTGAGAGTCAGTGCACTTTTTAATTAGTTAGGAATAACTGTCTTTCTTTTCATGAGTGTGCTTATTAACCATTATGGAGTATCTACAATAATTTTATTTACACAGTTCCACAAAGATAAGTACTCAGTGGTCAGAACCTTTAGTGAATTAGTGTTTCACCGGACAAGTTTTTATTACTGCTATTTCTTGGGACTTCCTAATGAATAAACTGCCCCTACTCTGACCCCATTGACATTATTATACCAATCAAGAAATATTTAATTGGCTGTAATGTCAAGGAAATTCCCTAGTCCTTATTCAGGTCTTTTCTGAGCCATCATTTTAGGGTGAAATGGAGCAAGTTGCTGTTGGTGGTGGTGTGTTTGTGTGTATGTAGGGGAATTGATGGATCCCCAAGTTTGACTGTATATTTTTGTGAGTAAATATGACCTGCAAAGCTGATTATTAGGTGAAAAATTCAGAAGATCCCAAAATTTGCAGGCTACATATTTTGCTTATATCAATAGGATTGTACATTTCTAAGATAAAATAAAAAGGGTAAACATCTTTTAGTTATCTGAAGAATTCCAAATAGCTAAATGTCAAATATATCGCTAAAATAAATCAATTGTCCAAATTTCTCAGTTTTCCTTGGCTATCCGGTGCCTTTATAGATGTTGCCATAGTTAATTAAAGGCAATCGAAATGATGGTCCTGGTCATCTCTGCCTGAGACATAGCAGCTGTTTGATGACCATTGGTTGGAGTGAAACCCTACTAAGTTTCTACTATTTGAATAGAAGGCTTCCTTGAATAAACACAATTATCTATTACCAATATTTCATAGGTTTCCACTGTTTTGGTTTAGTACAAGGAGAAGCAATATAGATTTGGAATCAGAAAGCTCAGGTGTGAATTTACACTTAGCTACATAACCTGGGTGACTTTGGACAATTTTCACCAGATTTTGTTTTCCTCATTTCTTACAAAACAAAAAACAAAAAATAAAAAACCTAGTTGGATGAAGTGACCTCTAAGACCTTTTACAGCTTTAAATTAAATTAAATTAATTCTTGTTGAAAAATCAGAAGTGACATGCACTTTTAAAAATGAGTACAGCTGCACTCTAGAAGCATTTCTCTGTAACTGTTTTCCTTTTTCCTGACAGCCCCCTGTCCCCAGCCAGACTTCCTCTTATTCTTGCATGTTGCCCACTAGTCCGTCAGTGAATGGACGGAGTTATGATACTTACACCCCTCCGCACATGCAGACACACATGAACAGTCAGCCAATGGGCACTTCTGGTACCACTTCAACAGGTGAGTGCTCCTGCTTATCCCATTGTTGAGTCTTCAGACGGAATGGCCCTTCTCTTTCTGGTTCCACCAACTCCCTGCTCTAGTTAATCCCCAGATTCTTATACCTTTGGGTAGCTCTTGTTTCTTTTTTGGGTATGTGTCTGGGTTTATCACACTTATCGGGTTTATTGTAGTCTCTAATCTGGGGCAATCCTGAGTTTAACCATTTTGGTTGATATTGATCTCTCTTCCTTCTGTCTGTTACTAAAACAATTTATTGGAATGTAAACAAATTCAGTGGAACCCTTCCTTTAGCAGCCGCTGAAGCACAGCCAAGATCTCTAATTGTGTTCAGGCTACTAATGTGTTTCCATGTTTTCTGATCACTTCTGTTCTTTATAAACAAATACTTTTCAAAGGCAGAATGGTACTGTCATGGGATTTGTATTTGGTGGAACCCTGATCTGCTATGTAGCGCTTAATGTGCCCTTGACCTTTAATATCATCAGTTCTTAGTTTTCTCAGTTATAAAATTGAGGGTTCATTTAATTCAACTTAATTCAACCCCAGTTATAAAATTGGGGTTGAATTAAGTTGAATTAAATGAACCCTCAAGTGTCTTCAAATGTGAATCTATGATATAGTATGGATGCTTTCCCAGGTCACAAGTATTTGAAAAAACAAACCATATTTTCGTCCTTTATTTTTAAACTTTCACCCATTTGAAAAATACCAGTTGATTTGTTATATATGCTCTAAATCTATTATATCTACACATATATTATATATGTATAAATATATATTTAGACATATGTATTTATAAAATGTGTGTATGCATATATATGTATGTGAATAATCACTATGGATTTTATATTTTGGAAGATTAAAAAAATTCCACTTTGATGCATGTCAAAAAAGAAAAGTTTATTTTTCTATATGTATTTATATGTATTTTTTTCTTCTCCCTTTTAAGGCCTCATTTCCCCTGGAGTGTCAGTCCCAGTTCAAGTTCCTGGAAGCGAACCTGATATGTCTCAATACTGGCCACGATTACAGTAAACAAACAAAAAAGAAAGAAAAAAAGAAAGATAGAAAGAAAAGAAAAGGAAAAAAAAAGTGTGTTACTTCAGTCAGTGACTACATATGGACAATAACAGTTGGATATTTTAGGAATATTTTATAAAGGAAGATCAGCTGTGAGAAGTGCTTCTGGATTACAACTGTGTCCTGTACTATACCATACCACTTGGAGAAAAAAAGACTTTACCCATGGACCTTTGTAGAGAGAAGGCATTATATCAGTTGGAACAAATCTTCATTTTGGTATCCAAACTTTTATTCATTTTGGTGTATTATTTGTAAATGAGCATTTGTATGTTATAATGAAAAACAAAGAACAACGTGGACTAGATGGATGTTTCTGATCTGTGTTGGTCATGAAGTTGTTTTTAAAAAAAAAAAAGGAAGCCATGATCAACGAGTTCTGCCACAAATTTAAGAGTTTTTATCAAGATATATCGAATCCTTCTACCAATCTGTTCATAGGTGATGGACTGACATTCTGAGTTTGTATCATTCCATCCCATATATGAAACCTGGAACAATACGCACTAGACTTTTGTAAGAAAAAAAAAAATCTGTTGGGTTCCCAAAGGTTGTTAACAGATGAAGTTTATGTGCAAAAAAAAAAAAAAGAAAAAAAGAAAAAAAAAGGATATGAGAGAACTTCAAAGAAAAGTTGATAGATAAAAAAGGTAGATTGTGTCTTCGATATAATCCAATTTGTTTTATGTCAAAATGTAAGTATTTGTCTTCCCTAGAAATCTCCCAGAATGATTTCTATAATAAAGTTAATTTCATTTATATTTGACAAGAATACTCTATAGATGTTTTATACACATTTTCATGCATCCTAAGTTTCTTTTTTGGTCAGCAAAGGTTAATTGTTCTTAGCTAGACTTGTACTGCTGTTCACAGTCCAATCATTTTTGTGCATCTAGAATTCATTCTAATCAATTAAAAGTGCTTGCAAGAGTTTGAAACTTAAGTGTTTTGCAGTTGTTCACAACTACATATCAAAATTAACCATTGTTGATTGTAAAAACCATGCCAAAGCCTTTGTATTTCCTTGATTATACTATTTTCTTTTTAACCTCATAGTGTGCTGGTGCAAATTTTGTTTCCATATTGGGGTAACATTTTCTGTGGACTATTCTTTTCAAATCAGATTCTGTTTTAAATCTGGAATGCTCCCCGGGAAATAGTTCTTAGAGATTCACCCAAACCGGAAAGGAATGTTTTAGACAAACTCAATTTCATCTGTACAAAGATCGGATCTGTGCCCGTGTAGATCTGGGAAACGTACGCAAGACGGTTGGTTTTGGAAAAACAGGCTAAAGAACTAAAAAATAATTTACAAGGCAATTAAATAGGCTTCGATTTTCAAATTAGGGCTGGGATTTTCAATCTGGCCAGACTTCAGTGGGCAGCCCATTTCCACCGGGGTTTCTCTGAAGTATATTCAAAAGTAGATTTGCTTATTCAAAACTCTGAAAGCTCCTGCTTTTCTCTGTGCTTTCTTTCCACCTCCCCCCAGCCCCACTTGCACAAGAGGCATCATTTCCCATTGAAACTCTCCAGCTGTTCCCATTTGAGTCTTGCTTTCTGTGGGGCTGTGTAGGGTTGGAGAGTGGAGGGGGGATGTTGCATGTCAAGGAATAATGAGAACAGACACATCAACAGGCATCCACAATGTGGATTGTGACTGGCTAGGAAAAGTTAAAGGCCGTCAGTCATTGGCAGCCCAAGCCAAACATTCCCACATCGATGGGGCCGGTTCATTGTGGGGCAGTTGTTCTCTGCAGGGAGAAACAGATTGGATCATGCTAAAAGTGGCTCAGGACCGAGTTCTGAATTCAAGTGGAGTGAGCCCAAGTAGGCCTCTGAGAAGGGAAAGGGATCCTTAGAGGACACAGGAATGGATAGGGAAGAGGTAGCCACTGTAAACTTGGGCCCGAGGCTGGAGATCCTGGGAGTCACACGGACAAAGCCGTGTTCGGCTGTGTGTGTGCACATGGGAGCTCATGTGCGTTCGCTTGCACGTGTGTATATAGGAGTCTCTGTGGTTATGAGACAAAAGAGAAAATATAGGAAATATTGAAGACCTACTTCCTCTCTTCAGTAATACTACTTTCTAACAGAGAGAATTTTGGGGCAAGTCGTAGTGATGTAACTGTCCATTTCTGAGCATCTTCCTGTCATCCTTTCTCTGTTCTGTTTGTGAACCGCCTCCCCACAGGCAGAGCTGCTCCACACTGGGACGGGACCCCTTGGTCTTTCCCCTCCCTCTCTTATTTTGTCTCTCCTTTTCCTCCTCCTCCCTTTTCTCTCCCCCTCTTGTCGGCACAAGGATACACATGTGGATAGATGCAAGCTGGTGACACACAGCACTTGGGGAGTGCAGATGTTCTGATGCACACGCGGGCTCCCGCAGTGACCTCTTCTAACATGGAGCCGGACGCTTCCCTCCTGACATTTTACTATCAGTGCTTCCCCGGGGAGCCGTGGGTGCAAGGGAAAGGATGGGGAAGGGCCGCGTGTGCACCCCCAGCCTCCCTGCAGAGGCCGGCCTCGGCCCCGCACAGCCTGGCTGGTGATACCTATGGAAGGATGCAGGGGAGCAGCCGGCCGAGCTTGTGTGTCTGTCTCCAAGGAAGCGGCCTGGTTCGGCCAGAAGATGTTGTTCTGTGGAAGTCGAGATCCTGCAGCCCAACTGGCTGAAGGCTGCCCCTGCCCTGAGGAGAGGTCCTCCTTCCGGAGGGGGGACCACGGCCTGTCACCGAGGGCAGAGCTCTACCTGAGCCAACCTGGCCTAGACCCTGGGGCTGCGTCAGCTGCTGCCAGCCGGCCAGCAGCAGCTGCCTGGGAGAGGCTGGCCTTTTGTTCACTCTGGAGGTGATTTATTCTGATTCATCTATTCACAGAGACATATACATACATATATATTCCATTTGTAAATACATCGTTCCTTCCTGCTTTCCTACCTTCCTTTTCTTTCTTCCCTTCCTTCTTTCCTTTTCTTTCTGATCTTTCTTCTCTTTCTTTCATTCTTTCTTTTCCTTCCTTCTTTCTTCTCCTTTCCTTCCTTCTTTTCATTCCTTCCTTTTTTCTTCTCTCCCTTCTTCCTTCCTTCCTTCCTTCCTTCCTTCCTTCCTTCCTTCCTTTCTCTCTCTCTCTCTCTCCTCCTCCTCCTTTTTCTCTCTCTCTCTCTCTCTCTCTCTCCTCTCTCTCTCTCTCTCTCTCTCTCTCTCTCTCTCTCTCTCTCTCTCTCTCTCTGTTTGCAAATGGAAGCTCTTTAAAGATGATTCCATCTGCTCTCCTAGCCCAGGATCTGCTGATGAGCAGGGTCACTCTCAGAAGTCCTGGATTGTACAATCCATTATTTCTCTACAGACTTATTTTGCTCTATAGCAAAAGACAAAGCTAATTGTTCTTTTAATAAACATTCTCATCAAGTGAACCTGAGTGGAAAAATCTCTATCACAAAAATAGATTTCCTTGTCTCAAAAAAGGGCTGATATTTCCTCAAAGAGAAGCCCCCTGTTAATGGGAAATTACTTCCTGGGACTGGTCACTAACAACCTTTGGTGCTTTCTGTTTCAGTTGCAACTGGGCTTCCCAAGATAGATTTGCGAAATGTTATTTAAAATTCATCCTTTTCCTATGGATGGATTTTTATCTTAGAGAAGCCTCACACGGGCTTCTGGTTCATTTCTTTTTGCTCTGGGCATCAATGTTGACAAGATTGAAGAATTGACTCTTCTCCACTCCAGCTGTCTGGATAATAAGTTTGGCTGAACAGGGCTGAACACATCTTCTCTTTTTCCCTTTTTGAAAGGATAAACTTTGATCTAGTTGTTCAATTGAGTTCCAGACAACTTGGCATTCAGTTTTAAAGTTCCAAGAGTAAACACTTAAGGTTGGTTTTGCTTGCATTGGATCCTGTTAATGGTGGCCCTCACTGGAAGGAGTCACTGGATGCTTTGGAAATGTTATTATTAAAGTACTTAATGAAATCAATAGTGTGTGTGTGTGTGTGTGTGAGAGAGAGAGAGAGAGAGAGAGAGAGAGAGAGAGAGAAGAGAGAAGAGAGAGAGAGAGAGAGAGAGAGAGAGAGAGAGAGAGAGAGAGAGAGAGAGAGAGAGAGAGAGAGAGAGAAACAGAGAGATCTTAGGAATCTTTAAAAGGAGGAAATAACCAAGAAATTGATCCTAAACAGCTGCTTCTTCTTGAAGTAACCATAATCTGTGTGGGTTAGTTTTGAGAGAGCTGGGAGAAAGAGGAAAAAGGTTCAATGAGAAATCAGGAGGATGAAATTACATTATGGTGACTGTACAGAAATTCAGAAAGTTCTGAAGCTCAAGTGTCTGAGTCAACTGAAATAGTCAAAATATTGACCCCCTATTAAAGATAGCAAATCTATTAGAAGGAACTAATGCTCCATGTCAGGTTTTGAAGGTAATATACTAGAAATATTTAAAGCAGCATGATGAAATCTTTGAAATTAAGTATTTATGTTGTTCTTCAAATGGATAATTGAAAGACAAAAGCTTTCTGGATATCTCATATTTCATTTAATATGAAAAGGAGTAGGTTAGATTTAGGACTACTTTTGGGCGGGAGATTAAATTACTAAGTCATCTTAGTCTGTATTAATACAAATAAAATTTCTAGAAGAAAAATATTTTGAGCTCTTTTCCTTTTAGGGAAACACCTGAATCTGATTTTCATAAGACCTACATATTTGTTTTTTATTGCCATGAATGCACTTTTATTGAGTTTGCAAAGTTATAAAAAATATTTAAATCAAAGGTTTAAATATGTATATTCAGTTCCTATAGTACTTATCTACTTGCAAAGCATATATTAACTAGTAATTGGCTGTTAATTTTATAGACATGGTAGCCAGGGAAGTAAATCAATGACCTATTAAGTATTTTGACAAGCAATTTACATATTTGATGACTTCAGTTCTTCTTTTCAAAGTCAAATCCACCATAATTGTTCAGTTGTGTTTGTATCAAATGAATTACAATATGGGGAAAAAAGAGATTAGTTTTGTTAAAATAATAACCTGACTACAAATATTCATTTGAATGCGTTCAAATTGTTCATAATTACTTTCAAAGGACACAGGAAAGCTTTTGTTCAGTAGCTTTTTTTTTTTTTTTAGTTATTTATAAAGCATAGACCAAATCAATTTTTGAAGTCTGTTGAGATTTTTAAAAACACCTTTGCTTAAAAATATCAAAGTCTTTAAATTTTAACTGACAGATAAGGTCTGAAACTTTGTTTTGAAAAGAAAATTGATAAGAATTTGTGTCTTTAGGAATTAAAAGAAATGTGGAAAAAAACCCTGAGACATTCTTTAAAAAAAAAAAAAAAGAAAAAAAAAGGAAAAAACCCTGATTGTTACTACTAATGAAATAGCAGCTGAAAAAAATAGTAGTCTTTTTGATTTTTATCACAAAAAATAAACTGGTAGTGACAGGATATGATGGAGAGATTTGACATCCAAGCAAATCACTGTCATTGATTCAATTATTCTAATTCTGAATAAAAGCTGTATACAGTATGTGTTTATGCTACAGTGAATTTTTTTAAGTGATTGACATTCATCATATTAGTTAGACAGTTTTAAAAGCTAAGTCTTTGTTTTATGCAATGTGGTCAAGAACAAATAAAGTGAAATTTGTAACATATTAAAAGTAGGCCACTTGAAAATGTTAGTTATAATTACATCAAAATAGAATAACATACATGAAAATATATTTTGGAAACCCAGTTTTCTCTCTGTTGATCTTTTTAGTTCATTTAAAAGGAAAGTTGTTGTTGAAAGATACAAATGTTATCTTGCAAGTTATATTCACTGCTACCTATTTTGTGCCAGGGTCACCTTCAGCACATGTATAAAAATTCAAGAAATGGAAACGTGACTTCAAGATAGAGTTGTTGCTACCAATCTGTTTAAGTAAAATGTGTGCAGCTTTGTATGTGTATGGATAATGGCCTCCCATTCTTAGGAGATCTACCCAGTGGAGTAGCTGAATGAATAGTTGTTAAACGACCAACTTTCCTGAATTTACTGATGAAGATGAGTTGGTTCATTTTTTTTTTTTTTTTAAATCCTCTACCATTTGGTTTCTAGTCTGGGTTCTGTACTGCTTTCTTACCCAGCATCTGTGCCCTTTTTTGGATAGCTTGCCATTAATAAAGCTGTCAGTTTGGATTTCAATCTTGACCTCTGTTTGGTGACATGATTTTACAACACTCTCTTCAAACATTCAGGATTATTATCGTGAATTGTAGAGGGCCATCAATTCATTTTCTAGGTTGTACAAATTTGGATCACGGCAAGTTTGTTTTAATACCAACAAAGTAACCAACAAAGCAGATGCGTTATCGCCAACAGTTTTATCCTCAGATTGTTTCTTTATTAATTTAATAATTTATATACTAGAATGCATATGACATGCTAGCACCCTCAATACATATGGTTCTGATACATTTGCCAAATTAGTCATGTCCTGCTCTGCCCAATCCATAATATTTCCAGTGGCATTTTCGGAAATGAAGAGTAATTATGATTTGATTCTCAGTTATTGTAGTTTTTGAATCTCACAAGGTTTCCATAAACTATCTCTGTTATCATTTTTTTGCATAGACAAAAAAAAATCTAAGCACACCACTGTCCACTATAGAATAGCACAATCATTTTTTGGTGCTGAGCTTTTTATTTAGAAAATAAGGCATTACTATTCCAACTGAGAGTATATAACATAATATAATTCTTGAAATATAAAAACATCTTATTGATGCCGTCTGCTTTTACATTGCAGTTATTCCTGAAAAGATTTTCCTCTTTGAAATTTAGCCTTAATTTGTAAAAACAAAAACAAACAAAAACCCCAGGTAAAACCATCCCAAAGAGTGGTTGCATCTGACAATGTAGCAGTTCCCCACTTCTCAACAATAAGGAGGAAGGTTGTTTTCATTCATTAAGTAATTTTTAAATGGAGAAATATTTCAATTCGTTTTCTAGAAAAAACCAAAACAAATCTATGATTAAAAAACACTCAAGAGAAAAGGCATCATTTAAAAAATTCTTTATGAGTATTTAAGATTGTTGGGTTCAATCATTAAGAAAGATATTTTAAACAAGCCATTGGTAACCTAAAAGAGGGTACAAAGAGCTCATCGGAGGAGTCTGAGAAAGGCCACTGAGTACAGTCCCTAGAAGTCCAGGTGCTCTTTGCCTTCGGCCATAACGCTACATCCCAGGCTCAGCTGTTTGGCGGATTCCACCAGATCCCGTTTGCTCGAGCGGCTCACTGTGTCTGACAAGTCTGGAGGCAAATGCAGTCGCTGTAGCAGGAGATATTGGGATGGGGGAGGAGAAAAATGTAATTAATTTTGCTTTCGTTAGCATACTTCAGCATGCAATATTATGCTCTGTTGATCAGCATTCAGCCTTGCATATAAAATTCCCGCTCAAACAGTTCTTCAGACTTATATCCATTAAATTACAAGCAATTCCTACCAGATTTTTACAAACTTTCCAGAATTGGGATTAAAAAAAATTAAATGGAAATTTCCTGAGCACAACTCTAAACTTTTAAAAGTTTTCTTCATTGGACTGTAAATAAAATCGTGGTTCTAGATAACCATAAGATTATATTCAATAGGAAGACAAGACAATAGGACAAATTACAGTAGATTTGTGAAAAGAAAATATTACTTAGAGGAAGAAGAAAAAGTTAGGTCCATTAAGTGATCCCCATCAGAGCTATAAACTGCTATTCCATATTCTGTGTGCAACTCAATGTGGCCTCAGTAAGTAGGGAACCAGGAGGAGCAACCTTTTCACAAATGCTTATTTTATTTTATTAGGTTTACCTGATAAGACATCTAGGCTCCGATTTTTCCAGGACTTTACACTTTTCATAGAAATACAGACAAAGTAAAATCTTAAAGGCTTCCCAACACAAAGGTCAATGGTTTTCATGTCCACATATGGCAGAAACAGAATTTGTGTTAGGGCTGTTTGCTCACCATTCTTCAGCATTAAGTATGTTGGGCCCAGAAGGTACCAGTATTTTCAAACTGTCTTGTGGATCTCAGTTTTCCCATTTTGCATTATATTTATGGTCATAACCTATTTTATACAAAACTAATATATATGAAAAGGTCCTTTTCTTTTTTTAAATAATTCAACAACACATTGGAGAATCTATACAAATGAATCCATACAAGCCTCCCCAATAACTTATCAATAAGAGAGAAGAACTCAATCACTGATGACTTAACAGAATTGAACGCTGGAAGGAACTGTAGAGGTCAGCTGTTCCAATGACTTAATTTCATAGAAGAGTTTAAAGGGAAAAGTGACTTGTCAAGTCATAATACTCTAGACCTAGACTCCAAATCTGGTACTTTCTTTCTGCTGCACCAAGAGCTCTTAGCTGAATTTTCAGGTGTTTCCTATGGTTAAGAGAAGTAATCAGAGACACCACACCCAGTAATAAACCCAATATGACAACTGCCTCTGAGAATGGGATTTAGTTCATAAAATTCAGTTTCTAGGAATGTCTCTGTTGTAGAAGGTGAGATGTGTCTCCGTAATGAACTGAAGGAAAGGAGGCCACATAGGAGGCACAGAGGGGAACTGAGATTGCCGGCCGATCAAGCCGCCTGTTTGGGGACCAGACTGAAAATGGGGCTAGAGACCTCCCTTCAACATGAGATGGAACAAAGTGGCAAGAATAGAGTGGTCCATCACATCATAATGGCAAGAGTTGGAAAAGACCTTAGACATCATGAGCCCAATTCTTCTCATTCATACATGAAATAACTGAGCCCAAAGAGGTGAAAGGGAGATGTCGAAGCAGCAGAAATCAGAACTTCTGACTTCAACTTCAGGGCCCTTTATCAGTCAATGTGCTCCACACATTATTACTCTTACTTCTTTCTATTGTAGGGTTTTTTTATGAGCACAGAAATAAAGCAGCAAGACTCAAGAGATTTTACATGTTTGAATGACTTTATTAAGGATTTTCTTTGCAATTGATCTTACTCTGCCTTTTACTCTTTGCAATAGATAGGAATATATATATATATATATGATAAAATATTTTATCATCAAACATAAGGCTTAACAAGAAAGGCAGTTTGGTATAGGTATTCAGGAAAGGGGTATCTGGGATCAAGTCTGGGCTCTGAAAGCTGTGTGATCATAGACAAATCAGTGAACCTTGCTAAGCCTTAGTTTACCTACTTAGCAAATGGAGATATTAATATGTGCACTCCTCACCTCCTAGGGTTGCTGTGAGGAAGGACTTTGTAAAAGTCAATATTATAAAAATGTGAATTTTTAACATGCAAGAAAATTATTAGAACTATATAATGCTTGATCTTTTTGCAATGCTTGAAGGTGTTTACAAAGTGCTTTACCTAGATCTCATTCGACACTTACAACTATCTTATTAAGGCAGAGATTATAAAAAACTTCATTCCCCTTTTACAGAAGAGGATAATGTATTACAATCCTTTTATGAATCAAGATGCAAACTCAGAGAGTGTATAGGTGTTGTAGCCAGAGTGAAATAGCTACTAAGTGATGGAAGCTGAGATTTAAAGGTTTTTTTTTTTTTTTTCTTATCCCTTGTTCAGTATTGTTTTCCCTCTTCCAAGAGTTGTAAGAGACACTGAATGGCTTCTTATTCTGTGGGCCATGGACTTCCCAGGAATACTGTCATAGTTACTTTAAAAAATAATAATTGCTTTTTATTTTGCAAAATATATGCAAAAATGGTTCATTATTGCAAAACATTGTGTTCCAAATTTTTCTCCCTCCCTCCTCACCTCCCCTAGATAGCAAGCAATTCAATATAGGTTAAACACATGCAATTCTAAATACACTTCCACATTTATCATGCTGGACAAGAAATATCAGACCAAAAAGGGAAAAAAAAAAAAGAAACAAGCAAGCAAACAACAACAACAACAAAGGTGAAAACACTATGTTGTGATCCACATTCAGTCCCACAGTTCTCTCTCTGAGAGTAGTTGGCTCTCTCCACCACAAGTCTATTGGAATTGGCCTGAATCACCTTATTGTTGAAAAGAGCCAAGTCCATCACAGTTGATCATCACAGAATCTTCTTGTTGCTGTGTATATTGTCATAGTTATTACAAAAGTCTATAAATCCATGTAGCACTATATACTTTCATTTTTGTATTTATTTAGCTCCAAATAATATACACTATGAATGCAACTACTATGTTTGTGTTTGCGTATGCCCATAAAATATTTTGGTGTTAAAAAGAGATTCCCATACTCAGGTCCCTGGCATATGCCATGGTTATAAAAATGTATGTAGAATTTATTTCCTCAACCACCTTGTTTCAAAAAACATGTTCACTGGTTATTTCACTGCTTAAAACACACCTTTTACTTCCCACATATCATTCTTGACAAAATGGATGTTTTGGGTTGACTAAAAACAGAATTAATACACCATAAAGATAACATTGTGTAGTTTAGGGTTATAATTCTGGCAATGACAAGTTCTACCCTAATTTCTCACAAATTTCTGGGTTTGTCTGGTTGTCTTTGGCTAAAACTTCCTCCTACCTCACTCTTAGGCAGTGCATGTGCTTGTGTGTGTCCATGTGTGAGCCCCCGGCTGCCTTCAGCATGAGAAGATGAGAGAATATTGCCAATGACATTCTTGAGATTCCTTCAAGTCAAAGTGACTTAGAAAAAAAAGTAAATTATTCTTGGTCAGGAGTATTTTGATCATGTGATTAAGTCTATTTGAAAAATGTTTTATTTATCATTGAAAAGCCTGGTGGCTGGTCAGTAATTTCTAAGGTCAGACCTTTGAAAAAATACCAATTCTCTGTGTCCCTTATCTTTTGCCAAGATCAGGTTGTCGGCACATGCTACGTTCTCCAATGACGAAAATGATTGTCATGATACTATGGATAGCGATGCCTCCCGTATCTACAATCAATGTCAATAAGATGCCAGCACAATAAAAAAGGACAGAATACTACATGTCAGACTGACAGGTATGAAAGAGGTTTATACATTGTATTTAAGTATGAGAATGAGTGTTACTACCACATTTGCTTTATGTTCAAAATACCTGGTGGGAAGACTACAACACAGTACTGTCTGTGACATTGTAGAATTCTCTAACCCCAGATACAAATGTGGAAACTACACGTGCCATAGAGAGTTACCGTAAAAGAATCATCATCTTATAAAAATGCCCTGTGTCATGCTGTCCTGACCAATGCCATCTCAAAATAATGTCACTAAATACACTATAAACAAACCCTGTTCTTACACTGTGAAACCCACACTGCTGAAATGGCATCTTGGCCAATCCTCTACAAGGAAAATGGACAGTCTGCAATCATGCTAGTGAGCCCTTCAGTTGGGCTAGCATTGCCATCTCCAAATCAGCCTGTTGATCATTCGATGGATTATACAGTCCCTATGGAATCACCTCCCCTGGCATCCTGTTTACTTTAACATTAATTTTTAAAAATGGGACCCATTAACCAGTTTAGACAGTTATGTGTGAACAAATCACTTTTATTTTCAATTGTTAAGCTATTCATGGTCCTCATTTTACATATGGGACTTTGAAATTGAGGGACTAAAGTAAATGGACCTGAATAATTGATTGTTTTGTTTTTATGCGTGTGGTGAAGAGAGGTTATAGGAGTTGGTGTCCTGGAATCCATGACTTTCTCTTCCCCCTTTTCCTTTCCTTTCCTCCCTTCCTTCTTTCCCTCCCTCCTTCCCTCTCTCTTTCCCTGCTTCCTTCTCTCCCTTCCTTCTTTTCCTCCCCCCTCCTTTCCTTCCTTCCTTTCCTCCCCCCTCTTTTCCTTCCTTCCTTTCCTCCCCCCTTCCTTCCTTCCCTCCTCCTCCCTCCCTCCCTCTCTTCTTTCCTTCCTTCCCTCCTCCCTCCCTCCCTCCCTCCCTCCCTTCCTTCCTTCCTTCCTTCCTTCCTTCCTCCTTCCTTCCTTCCTTCCTTCCTTCCTTCCTTCCTTCCTTCCTTCCTTCCTTCCTTCCTTCCTTCCTTCTACTTCTAGCTGAAGTTATAGGTATTTCTGCAAAGTAAATTGCTTCATTTGTGAAATACTAGGAGCTTCGCTGCTGTCTACACAGGTCTGTTAGATTATCTAAAGCAATACTGCTGGATAATCCTGCTCCTTCTGCTTCACAGCTGAGAGCACCAAGCAGTGAACTTGGCAAAGTACTTTGGCCATGGATGGGTAAGCCTGCCAGAAATCCACCATAGCCCTGTAGAAATAGTCTTAAAAAGGGAGGGGTGATTTGCCTAGAATCTCCAAGGATTTATAAACTGAGCCAATCTTAGAAGCCGACTTCCAGATCATTTCCACTAGGTATCACTGGCTTCCTTAAGATCTGAATGCCTTCTGATCCTTTAAGGTCTATGTAGTGGACCTTCTAAGGGTCAGGGTCACTGCCTGCATCAGTTAGCTTGTCTCTTCTTAAGCCCTTGATCAAACAGCTCACCCATAGCCACTCACAAACGGATTTCCTGGCTCAACATTTACCTTCCTAACTCATTTTCTGCTAGCCTGCCAAGCTCACTGCTCACCACTTGCAGCTCAGAGACAGAAGGGGCAAGATAATGAATCTAGATTATACCTGGATTTGAGACAAATTGTAGGTAAATACCTATTAAAAGAAGTTTAATCAATTTATATTTATTTCATATTTTGCCAAGACAAAACCACAAGCTGCCATTTATTTATTTATTTCTAAAATCATCATTTTAATCCTAGACAGGTAAATAGGGATTTAAGGGTTTAAAAAACCCATGTTTTACTAAGAGCTCATGCAATGTAATCATTTATATAGTTCAGTATTGAAGACATTATGTGACTTCATGTACTCAAAATATTCCTAATAGCCACATCTTTAATTTTAAAAAAGTAACCTAAATAAACTCACAGATTGCCATAGCTGGAACCTTGGAGCTAATATAACTCCTTTCCTCATTTTACACACAAGGAAACTGAAGTCCATGGGGGAGGACTTATCCAAGGTCACATAACAAGGCAATGGAAGAAACAGAATCTTAAGACAGCTTTCAGTTGACCTGTTCCAGCTGACCCTTACATACAATGAAAACAAGAAATAACAGCCTTTACTTGGACACTCTGAATAACTTAGGATTTCTCTGATGTGCTACCACTGTGGCCAGCTCCTGCTAGCTTTCGAAGGGTTTCTGTGGCTAAAGTCTGCCATGCCCTGGTGGCCAACCTTCTGGGAATGAGCTTTCTGGTACTGGGTGAAGAGTTTTCCACCCGAGGGGCCAGTTCTTGAAGCTCTGCTGGCTTAGTGTGCTAGTGCTTGCATCCATCCTTTCTTACATCCAACTTTATGGTGCAGGAGTCATTTCCACAACATAGTGAAACAGCTGAGTAACCCCAAGCTCTTATTTAGCACCTTTTGTATGCAAACATTCAAGACATGGGTTTACAGACTCACAGGAATTTGGAGTTGGTGAGAGAGGTTGTAAATCTCCTAAGGTCACAAAGATAATAAAGAGAAGAGTTGGGGCTCCCTGTAAATCTCTCAACTCTAGATTGTCTTTACTATACCTTATCACCATAGAGCTAGATTACAGTAATTTTATTTAACTTAATGGACACTAAGCTAATCGACATAGACATCCATGACTTCCAAACTGTGAAGAGAAAGAGAAACTTTTTCTTGGTCAGTTTTAGTTTTATTCAGAAAATATTTTTTAGGCATTTTGTATTCTGTACAAAAAACAAAAACAAAATACAAAAAAACAACGTGCAAGATGTTATGGGAAAGTTGATATGAGACATGGTCCTTGCTCTGATGGAATTTAGGGTCTATGAGGTAGAAAAGAAACAAACAAAAATAAATATAATATAAATATTTACATTTATTATATTATATTATATTATAATGTATTATTTTATATATTATATTATAAATATAATAATAATAATACAAATAAGAGAAGTCATTATTGACTGTGAAGTGAAGCTGAAGGTGGCTTCCTAGAGGAGATGGCATTTGAGTTGGAATTTAAATGAAGGGAGAAATAGTAATAGATAAAGAGAAGAAGATCTCAGCACGAGGAACAGAATAAGTGAAAGCATGGAGCTAGGAAAATAATGTACGTCCTAAAGGAGAGACTAGACAAATTTGGTCAGATCAAAGAGTTCTTAAAGGAGAATTAAATGAGACAAGAATGGAAACACAAGGTGGGCTAGACTATGAAGGGCTATGAATGCCAGGCAAAGGCAGTCAAAAGGGAGCCATATTTCTAAGGGGATTGGAAGGATAAAGTAAGTAATTTTGGCCATATTGTGAAGACTGGAAGGGAGCAAGGACCTGTAAATGAGACCTTTGGGTGGTAATGAATGCCTGGAAAAAGGAGATATGTGAGAGTGAATGTAGAGACAGAATTCATAGGACCTGGTAATTTATTGAGTAAAAAATCAAAACCAGGGAAAGAAAGAAGAGTCAAAAATAATTTCAACTTTTACCCCTCCTTGATGGGGACCGAGTAGCAGGAGCTCTTAGCAAATATTCTACTTAGGTTAAATCTAAGTTTTAGGGCCTCAGAGCAGACTGACTTTCTCTCTCTCATCCTACCTCCTCCTCTCCCCTCACAACCCAGGTACAAAGAGTAATTTAACATGAATCACTGTAGTACCTTTTCAAATGGGCTGGATAGGATTTCTCCAATCATTTTATGGGGTCTGGAGAGTCTTGGATGTTTCATTCTTTCTAGACAATTAATGAAGAGATTGTGAAAAAAACAAAGAAACTGGAGAAGTAGGGTACTGTAGCGAGGCAGGATAATTAACTTATTTTCTCTGCAACCATCTCTCAAGCTGTAGAGGTTGCAATCTGCCTCATGAATGAAATACTCCCACTGATAAAAATCATGGGTCATTGAAATACTGACTAAATCCTCACTGTATAAAAGTTAACAAACAAAATGACAGTCAGACTATCCTGATAGTTAAGCCTCTTTGAAAAATAAGAAGCCCAACGTTCTGCTTTGGAACGCAGAGGGAAGAAAAACCTTTGTTCCCTTCCCAGAATCTCAGAAGCATCTGGCTTATGTGTGGGTTTCCTCCTGAGGATCATTTGCCAGCTTCTGCTGCCGCGCAGTATCTGGTGTGGAGACCAACGAGCGCCCAACCCACGTATTGATTTTTGGCATGTGGGAATGTGGGCACTAAGAGCTCAAGGGGAGAGTTATGGCCAAATCATCATTATCCGCGAACATTCATTCAGGATCTCTGCTGCAGCTGCACCCTTCCCAGCTCTGCCCCTCCCCGTCTATTTCCTGACCTGGGCCCTGCCCCAAAGAGGGCTGCACAGCTGGTGGAGTCTGAGCGGCTGGAACAGAGCCTCAAGCTGCACCCAAGGGGGAGAACATCGTGGGTCACAGGGTCATGCTCAGAGCTCCCCAAGAAGTGGTCGGCCACTTCACTTGGTGACTGCCATCCCACCTTTGGGCGGCTCTGTTAGGACATTGCTTTTCACATTGGGCTAAAAATCTGCCCTTGTCCACTGCTCTCCTAGAGGACAGCTCTTCACAACTGGAAGATGGAGGCCGTGTTCCACCCTCTCACTCCTAAGGCTTTCTTTCAATACATGTTCCTTTCATCAGTCCTAATATGACATGGCTCCTAGTCCCCTCCCATTTCTTCCTTTTTCTCCCAAGAACATCCTTGCAAGATATGAGGGAGAATCAGATTCAACAGACTTCTTTGCTCTGGTGTCCATCTCTAATCATGTGCTGGAGCTGCTCTTCAATAGGATTCAAAGTATTAATCTGAGAAGCCCAAACCAAAAACCAGTCTGCGACATGACCTTCTGTTTGGCAGCTGCTGGTAAATCTTGCTACTTTTGAAGGGAATCTGCCGTGTGGAAGTGCTTTTGTCCTAGCTTTGGCGACATTTCACTTGGTTCTTATGGATGAATAGGGCAGAAGAACTGATGCGTGATGCAGATCTTTGCTCTGGATGAGCAAATGCATATTTGGCCCTACTTGGGAATGGTCAGAGCTCCCACTGCCAAGCACAGTTAAATTTAAGGCTGGATTGTTTCTTTTTTGGCTCCAATTCATTCACTATAATTTGAGATTAAAATTGTTTTTATTAAACGTCACGTTCATCCTGGATCCTCTGAATGGAAATATTTCATTTGGCTCTTCTTCATTTACTGAAAATTAGATAAAAGTCTCAGGGAGCTAGAGAGTGCTACATTGGCTGTCTGTCTAAAAATGCTCAGGTGTGCAATTATTCTGACCGTCAATTATAACTGACAACTCTTGTCTTGCCTCCAGACCCACCTCTTTGAAAGCAGATTGTGGAGAACTCGCAAGTCTAAACAAAAAGGTGGTCTAGGGCACCCCTATGTGTGGCCACTTCGTTTCCTTGGGGCCCCCACGTGTTGATCTAGGCCCCATAGAGAAAGGAAATCCATAGGACCAGTACTGACTGGGGAGTGCGTTTTTCAACCTCTCTGGGGGCCAATCAGCCCCAACTGATAGAGCTCCCACTTTGCAGCAGCGAGACTGCCAATCAGCTGTTGCTCTGCCCGATCTGGGTGGGGTTTCTTTAGAGTTTCTGCCCTACCTGAACTAGATAGCTTCTTTGGAAGCATCAGGATGGAGTACCTGTTGGACAAGTTGCCAGTGTAGTCAGGAAGCAATGTATGTATGTACTTTAGAGTTGTCAGCTAATAATTAAGGTGAGGCAACCGTAACGTTCCTTATCATCCTTCTCTTGGAATTCCAGAAGTCCTTGGAAAACATCTAGTCATCTCTGTTATATCTCCCTTAGAACAGACTGAAAATTCCTTGAAAGTAGAGGAAATTTTTCAGTTTGCTTTTTGTATTTCCAGCACCCAGCAACAGATCGATCAACAAATATTCATTCAACACCTTCTGTGGAGCAGTCATTGTACCGAGAGGTGGGGATACAAAGACCTTCCCTCACAAAGCTTACTTTCTATAAAAGGACAAAGGTACATAGTGGAATATACAGAATGGATACAATGTAAATATGGGACATTTCAAATATAGGTTAGACTTTAATGGGTTAAGACTATTTTGGAGCTCCCCAAAAAGGGAATTTAGGGAGGAAAGATAATGAATTCAGAGGGGGATGCTTGAGCACTTGGAAGGGAGAGAGCAAATGATTCTATTTGGTGTGGATGATAGCACACCTGCTCCAGGTGCGGGGGATGACAGAGAGAGAGAGGGCTGGGTGTGACGAATTGAGAGCAGACTGTCTTGTCTGGATCACAGAGTGTTTGAGGTTAAATAATGTCCACTGAAATGAAAGGTAAGTTGGGGCGAGGTTGTGAGGGCTTCTAAAAAACAGTTTATTTTTTTTCCTAGAAGCAATGGGAGGCCACTGGGATTCATTGGGCATGGGGTCACTGGTCAGTGTAGCTGTATATGGGATGGGCTGGTGTTGGGAGAGCAATAGCTCTGTGAGGAGAGATGGGGTCAGATGTGGAAGCAAAACTAGCAGGACTTGGCCACTGGTCTTTTATATGTGGGATGAGGGAGGATAATACTGAAGTGATGAACCTGGGAGATCAGAAAAATGTTCATGCTTCTGACAAAAATATCAAAGACTGGGGGAGGTTTTTAGGAAAAGATAATGAATTCTGTTTTTAGTGAGCTTGACACATCTCTTGGGAATTCAGTTGGATGTGTCGGGTGATATAGAATTGAATGAAACTCAGGGCTGGATGTATAGATCTGTGACTCATCTGTATGTAATAATTAAACCTATGGGAGCTGATGAAGTCACCAAAAAAGTGAAGAAAGAAAAGAGAAAAGGGGGAGTGAGGAAAGGAACCTATCTATAATGCCTACTATGAACCAGGCACTGTGCTAAATGTTTGGTTTTTTTTTTTTTTTTTTTTTTTTAACAACTATTGCCTCATTTATTCCTTAAAACGTTGCAGGGAGGTGCTATTTATCCCCATTTTACAGTTTGGGAAGCTGAAACAAACAGAAATTAAATGGCTGACTCGTGGTCGCACAGCTAGTAAATGTCTAAGGCCTGATTTGATCATTAGGTCTTGACTCTAGATCCACTGAGCTACCGCCGGGACATAGTCAGTCTTTGGGGACTATTGACTGTTAGGGAGCATGACATGGAAGATAAGACAGCAGAAGAGACTGGGAAAAAGAAATCAGACAGATTAGAAGGAGAATCAAGAGAGAAGAGTGTTCTGAACATCTGGAGAGGGAGTATTTGAGAGAGAGGGGTCAACAGTGTTAATGGCAAGGCAGGAGCTTTTTCTGGGAGTCTAGCTGAGAAATGGGAGGAAAGACATTAGATGATAGATTGAGAGGAAAGTAAAGAAAAAGGAGAGACCCACAGAGTTCAGTCTGGCACTTTGAATACACTAGGTGCTTAATATACACTTGTTGCTGACTGATCAGTGCCTGTTGATCAAGATTTAATAGTCTTCCCAGGGAGACTTCAGAAAAGCTTAAAGGTCAAGAGGGGCCTAAAGATCCTGGAAGCAGAGGGGAAAGCTTTTGGGCGCAAAATAAAGATTGTACATTTCAGGAAAGGTATGGTATATGAAGAGACCAGAAGAGACCAGAAAAGGCAATGCAGTTGACTGTAGGGTTTGAGTTGTGTTCCTACCTTTGTTCCCAGTCATTCATCCGAATAACAGGGAAGTTCTAAATCAGGGAAGTCAGAGAAGAATAAATACTACTAAACCTGGAGGTCTAGCCTCTCCAACCTTCTGCTGGAGAGGGCAAACCTCAATTCTAAGGCTCCGAAGTCAAAAAGAGCCCTAAGGGATGAGAAGCTGTCCTGAAAGATATAGTAGTACTTCAGCTAAGAAGGGCACTGTAACACCCCAGCTGAAGGGAGTACAGTACCAGCCAGCCAAGCCAGTGGATGAAGAGTGACCGTTTCCACAGAGGCGCCAGTCCAAGGAGCCCACTGGATTCTATGAGCAGAGATTCCATGTCCTAAGGAGACCCTAGCAGTTAAGTGGCCTGCACTACTAGCACATAGGCCGGCTGCTGCCAAAGATCTCTAAGATACCCAAGGAATTAGTATAAATAAATATTTAAGAAAAGTCAATTGGTCAAAGAATAGAACAAGAAGTTTTAAAGGGAAGAAATACAAACTATCTAAGACCACAGGAAAGAAAGCTCGAAATCAGTTATGTAAGATAAGAACAATGACAAATTAAAATCTGAGATTTTACTTCATACCTATCAGACTGGAAAATATAACAATACCTAAGTAAGTAATGAAGGAGCTAATGGAAAACAGTTCCATAAATTTATTTTTCTTTCTGGAAAATGAATTTGAAATATATTGTAAAAATCACTAAATGGTATATACCATTTGACCCAGAAATATTACAACTAGGTATATCCCCCAAGGAGGTAAAAGACAGAGAGGACCACAGAGAGGATTCATATATACAAACATATTTATAGGAGAAAAGTGTTAGAGAAGAAATGGAAATAAAGTGGAAATCCATCGATTAGGGAATTAGCAGAACAAATTGTGGTGCATGAATGTAATAGAATATTGTAATGACACTGCAAGAATTATGAATGTGAAGAAGAGAAATTGGGGAAGATCTGAATGAACTGAAGAAGAGTTAAGCCAGCAGAATCAGGAGAACAATTTATACAATGATCACAATAATGTAAAAGAAAACAATCCTGAATGGCTTCAAAACTAAGCAATATAGTCACCAATCTTGATTTCATAAAATTGACGTATGCTGCTTCTTCTCAATATAGAAATGGAGGATTACAGATGTGGAATGAGGTTATTTATTGTCAGATGTGGCCTAAATGTTGGTTTATTTTTCTTACATATATTTCTTTGTTATTAGGGAGTGTTCATTTAGAAGTAAATGTGATGTAAAAAGAGAATCAATATTTTTTTTTTGAATAAGAAAAATAATGCACAAAGAATGTCATCCAGTTGGAGAATCTTAATAAATCCAGTTAATCTATGTGTGATTTTAAATAGTATCAGGACAAGATGTTTATCTAATGTTAAAAAGAATTTCTGAGATTTTTTTGACAATTTTTCAGGCCTGCAACTTTTAAAAAATTCAACTCATCAAATATTCATCTACTTTCTCTGTATAGTATCCAAGATATAAGTAAGTATTCATAAATCACAAGAGATGCTATATATGTACATTTGCTTTGAAAACCTTAAAGTGCTATTTAAATATTATTGTTATTTTTGTTATTGAAATGGCATCCCAGTGCTGTGGATATAACCCATTTTCAATGTTTATTAATTGATTTCTTATTTTCTTAATCTCCTTGAGGTCAAGCTCCAATTCTAATTTGTATAATTGCTTTAAATCATCTTGCTATTATGAATAATAGTTAATTTCTCTACATACTTTCTTTCTTTTTAAATTAAATCTTTTTATTTTCAAAACATATGCATGGGTAATTTTTCAACACTGATCCTTGCATAGCCTTGTGTTCCATATTTTCCCCTCCTACCCCCCACCCCCTCCCCTAGATGGCAAGTAATCCAATATTATGTTATATATCTACATACTTTCAAGTTTGTTTTACATTTATTTTGTTCGATCCTCACAATAACTCCGTCAAATGGGCGCAGCTATTATCCCTGTTTTGTAAATGAAAAAACTGAGGCTGAGAGAGGTTGCATGATTAATAAGCTAAGAAGGGTAATGAGGCAGTACCATGAATCCAGGTCTTCCTGATTTCCTGTCCAATGTTCCTCCCATTACATCATTCAGACATCTAAGTTACTTTATTAATAATGACTATTTTTTTCATGATTAGCAAGGTAATGGGATAGTCTACAAAAGTAATTTTCCACATAACTGAAGATAGCCCCTTTATTCCGGTATAAAAGTTTTTTTTTCTTCTAAATTTTGAACCATTTTAGGAAGAAAAATTTCCCAAATATATCTCATGTTTTCTAAAATAGGGCACAATGTATCCTGATGATCAGAGGCCAGAGTTATCAGGATCAACTGTTAACTATGTGGTGGGGCACTGCCAAACTTGTTTGCTTCTCTGTTAGATGGTCCCACGTGGTTATTTTCTGCTTTTACTTTGTAAGCTTATGATAAGTGTTTTCCATTGGCTTTAAGGATATCTTCTGCAGAGTACGGAGAGAAGAGTGATTTCTTCTGCAGGATGTGGTCCTTCAGATGTTCCTTTTTGTAGAATGTTTTGCTGAACTCATTAAGCCTTTCAATTTTTTTTCAATGAAATCTAAGGTCCCTCAAAAGAGAATGGCTGGTAAAAAACAAGCATATGAAGAATTCCTATTGACAACCTATGATAGGCAGAATGGTCAGTCCATCGAGTCAGTCAGAGTGTGTATCTTACACAGGGACTGCATGACCAAGAAGAATGAGTTGGGCCACGACTTAAATAGGAATATGGGCACAGGTTGGCTTGCTTTTCAGAAATTGCACAGAATTTCTAATAATTCTTAGCTAAGCTGGGCCCATCTTTTACCAGCAATATTCTCTCGGTAATGTTATTTGTTTGTGGATTATGGAATGCCATGATCTCCAAAGAACCTAAATTGTGAGAAGCCCAAAAGGCAACGAAAAGACATATGGTAGATGAACATAATCAGCAGATTTGTGTGCAAGAAACGGCCTGAAAGAAATCAAGGAAGAAATTTCTGACTGAAAAAGGAGGTGGGCCAGTCACATAGGGAGAGTGAGAGATAACAGATGGAAAGCCCTTCTGCTGTACTGAAACTCAAAGAAAAAGATCTCTCGGGTGTCTCCAGGGCCTTGAGTTGGTTCTCTATGGAGGACTTAAGGGGCGAAAACTGCAAAGGAAGAGAAAGCTTGTAATCTATGTTGGTAGATTGAATAATTGCAATTATGAGTCATTAAAGTATAGAAATAAGACCCTCCCTCCTTGGTTTCAGGAGATCAGCTGTCACTTGTTGCTCTTGCTAGGACCAAGCCCCCTGACCTGCTCATAATAGGCATACAAAAGGTGATATAGTGGCAAGAGTATTGAAAAGGAAGTCAAAATACACAGGTCCAAGTCCCAATCCCCACTATTTATTAGCTCTAAAACCCTGGACAGAGAATTTAAGTTTCTGGGTAACAGTGCCTTCATCTGTACAATACCCATCTTACCTCCTACAGGGCTCTTATGAGGATCAGTTATATACATTTTTACTCCAAGTGGACCTTCAACTCTGGGGCTAGGACCCTTACTGGTCGACACCACTATATGTAGCTGGCTTGGATTCGATCATGTGACCTTTTCATCTTTTTCACATTTTCTGAAATCCCATCAAGTATGTGTTATAGCAGACACAGGGGATAGAGCATTGGATAGAGCATTGGATCTGGGGTTAGAAGCCATGAGTTCAAATCCAGCTTCAGACTCTAGCTGTGTGATCCTAGGCAAGCCACTTAACCCTGCTTGCCCCACTTTCCTCATATATAAAGTGAGTTTGAGAAAATTTCAAACCATTCCAATATCTTTGCCAAGAAAATCCCAAAAGAGGTCAAGAAGAGTTGGACACTGAAAACAACTGGACAACAATAATGCAATGCAGCTCTCCTCCTGCTCCAGGAACAGTAATCAAATACAGCTCATTATCAGTGATTCTGGAAAACTGTATCAGTTAATTGCCCTGATTGTCCAATTTGCATCTCTCTGACTTCTCAGATGAAAAAACTCTTGTCCTCTTCCCCTATCAGAATGTAAGCTGCTTGAAGACAGAGACTGTCTCTTTATATTCATTCCTCAGTGGCTGGGATATAGTAAGTGCTTAATAGATGTACATTCATTTATCCTTCCAAGCACTCTAGGCTGGCCTCTGATCTCCCTCGGCCAAGTCTGACCTCATCAGTCCTGTTCGGGTGGCTCTCCACAGCCTTGCCTCAGCCGCCTTATCTCATGATCCTGGTCATGACACTGACATTCCAGCCCATCTTGTTGCTCACCATATATCCCACTTTGTCTCTCCCAAGTTCTCAATGAAATGAATGAAAGAAAGAAAGCACTATAAAGATGAGCTAAAGAAGGCATGAAATTCATTGAGAAGATTCACAATTACAAGTATCCCCAAGGACAATCCAAAGACCAATGTTGGGTAGATTAACAATAGCATGCTACAAACATTAATTGTGTGAGAACTGTCATAAAGGTCACCATTAAAGAGATGAGGAACCAGCAGAGGAGGGCTCCTCATCAAACAGTGTCCAATGGACAGTCGCCTGACAACTAGAATAAGCCTTCCTGGAAGTTGAGGTGGTCTTCTATGGAAGAATAATGGAACGACCAGGATAAAAATGACACGTGGTTTACAATGGGGATGGTGAAAAGGC
Source organism: Antechinus flavipes (assembly GCF_016432865.1). Classification (NCBI taxonomy): domain Eukaryota; kingdom Metazoa; phylum Chordata; class Mammalia; order Dasyuromorphia; family Dasyuridae; genus Antechinus; species Antechinus flavipes. The sequence goes on along the minus strand of NC_067403.1, from coordinate 226,189,670 downwards.
TCCCAAGCTGAATTCAGAGACTGTCTCTAACAGGTACTGCAGCTTTCAATTCTGTAGCTTTTAATCTGTTGCATATTAGGTACAGAGATGACACGCTTACTAGAATTGCATGCTAAGTAAAAGCTCCTAAGTCCAAAAGGTGCTGAGTCCATAAGGGTCATCATGTGTGGGTTTTTCATTATTAATTAGCAGAGACTCTCCTGGCATTGAAAGTCACTTCTAAGCTCTAGGTTATCTGATAAAGCACTGAGGTTGTTAGGAGTCTGACCTTCATATAAGTGGGGGTTATTTGTATAAGTAGATGACTTTATTATTTAATATAAATTCATAAAAAGTCAGATTTAAAGAGAAAATACATAACTCACAAACTTTTGTCTCTAAGTCATTTTAAATTAGAGAGTACTTTCAGTGGTAATAATCATAGGTAATTAAAGAAGGATGAGAAAACCTCTTTTGAAAACAGTAGGTAGAACCTCATCTTATATTCTTTGCCAGTACTAAGTTTTACAACTTTCCTCATTAAAAATATTGTCAAAATAAAAATCATGTTATTTTTGTAGTCCTTTAGATGCTATGTTCAATTCAAATAGTCTGCCAAATCTCAATTGGTCTTTTCTTTTCGTACTTGGCCTTTCAAATGTTACTATTTGTCGATGATTAAAATATAGGAACACGTTTAAATTCTTAATTCTCAAATAATGAGCACAGTGCTATTGGGATCACCTATCCAATATAGGATAGAAAACTGTAGGCTAGGATGACTCAGATGAAACAATACTTCAAACTTTCATCTTCCTCAATATGGGTATCACTTTCTCTGATATAGAACATGTTTCTTCTATCCTTCAATAGAAAGCCTTCATGAGTTGTTGTGATTAAAATAAAAATAATTGCTGGCTAGTTAACCACTTGGTGATAAGCCTCTTCAAACTGAGCTTGGCTGGTCCTATTAATTCAAATTTCCAAAATTTAAAATTTTAATCTAGAATACTTTCTGAGCACAACCAATTCTTCTTTTAAGTGGACATGGGAGGAGGTAAAGTTACTGTGTTCAAAACATGAGTGTTAACATTTCATTATTAATTTTTTCATGAAACAAATATATTGATTTGTTTTCTAACTGGGATGAGACTCTATGTAACTGTCCAGAATAATTACTAAAGATAAACAGTTGTTCATAAAACCTTGCGGGCAAACCCCTCGTTCTTCAAAAAACAAACAAACAAACAAAAAAAACAAACAAAAAGCAAAGTGCACAGTTTAAGATTTTCTTTTTTTAAAAAAAGATTTGAAAATTGTACAATTTCAGTAAAATTTTGTTTTTCAGCATACTTGCTCGTAATATACCTATCCATCTCAGTGTATGTATATAGCTTACACCAAAAATCAGCATCAAAGGAACATGCTGAAATATACAAACGGTTGCAATAGACTATTCAATTTATGTTTATGCTAATACTCAACAAACCAGATGACTAACCATCTAATCCAGGATCTTGGTTTCTCTCTCTTTTCTCTATTTCTGTCCTGTCCTTTTTTTTTTTTTTTTGATATTTTACTTCTCCAGAGAATAGTTAAGAGATCTGGAGATTGATTATTTGTACATGATATGGGCTGTGTCTACTGCATAATATTATCTGAAAATTGAGGACTCTATACCTGGTTTAGAATTCTAATATTATGCTCTGTCACTAAATGCAGTGTCTATTAGTGAAGAAAACAGAGTCAAAAATCAGTAAATGCTTACTATATGTCAAGACCACATTAAATTAAATGCTGGAGATACAAAGAACAACGGACATAGTCCCTTCCCTCAAAGAGTTTGCAAAGTTGAATGGGAAAGAAAATGTGTAAATAATTAGTTACGTACAATATATAAAATCAATCAATCAGATGGGTAGGCACTAGCAGGTAAGGCCTGGAAAGGCCTCCTGCAGAAGGTGATATTACAGCTGTCCATGTTTACTGGTAGTAGTAACATTTGCTCAATTAGATAACATTGTGGACTGCACAAGATCATTCTGTGGTCCACATTTAATGCTAACAGCATAGTAGCCAAAGAGAAGTGTTCTAGGTAACTAAGTTATATCCTGTTTCTGATGTGGTGAAAAATTGCTTTTGAAGAGCTTTTCATTAAGGGATCTCCAGTCCTATCTAAAACGCATTTAGCAATTATTTACTATGTGCAAAGCAGAGTAGAGGTCTACAGTGGGCAAAATCTGGCTTTGTTTACTTTATAGACCTATTCACCTTCTTGCCAACATGTCAGCTGGAATTTCCTCGATAGCATGTGCCATTCTTGATCCTTATAAAAGCACAATACAAACATTTTTAAAAATTAAATTTAAAAACTAAAAGCAACAGCTCTTTCCAATTCCCACTTTCTGTGCTAGACAGAATTTCTTTGTTCAAGAACCTACTTCAGCATGATGATCTGGAAGAAATCATTCTGGTAATTAAGTCATCTACATCATTTCTGATAACACGGAACTCATCTCCCTAACTTTCCCCATCACATCCTATGAACAAGGAGTTAAGTCCAGTATACAATGTACACGGCTTGATGTCCTGCCCGTGCAAATAACTTTTTGAGCTGAATTCCCTCAAATGACAGGAGTTCAGCTGTATGGGATTGTACTTGGAGAAATGCAAATCATTACCAATATGGCATGTGTCCTTCACTGCCTTGGAGTAACAGAAGATAGCTGAAAGATATGGGAGGAATAAACTACTGTTTTTTTGTTTCACAAACTGATCTTAGGACAACTGATGTAAAACCAGAATGACTACATAAAACAAACCACTAGATTACTCCTGGGAAAATTTAACTTAATATATTTTTCCTTTAAAAATCAATTAACATGGCTACTTTCTAGCCTTGTTCTTTATAAAGGACCGTGTCCTCATTGTACTTGTGTTTCCCACAATTGTGCACCTCTCTAAGCACATTTTATTCACATTCATGTTCCAATGTGAACAGGAATGAGAGAATCATTTAGGTAACATTTTGGTAGAACAGAAGCAACTTAAACTGTCACCTAACCTTGGTTATCAAAAGCACAGTGAAAGATGCTTCTCCCTCCCCCGTCATCCCCCTTGCTGGGGTAAAGAAATGAGATGGATGTGTCACAACATGGTCGCTCCCATCCTTGTGATCCTCGGATACAGCACTATTGCCTAAATGGGTCTCCACCAGGCCCCTCCCTCATGACTCCTTCCCATTCATCTTTCCTTAATTGTGTAGCAGGGCCTCTCACTTCTGGCAACCTTTCTGCTGGTCTCCAACTGCTGCTTAACCCAAGTCTTGTATGGCTCTGGGACACACAATGCAGGCAGGAGCATATAAGCCCCAGAGTGTGTGGAATTTGAATTAAGCTTCAGCAGGGCCAAGCCGAGAGGAGGCTTGAGATTCTAGGGCCTGCTGTTGCTACTGCAAGTGAATGAAGGAAGATTGGGAGCTTTCTTTGGAAAAGCACTTTGGGAGAAGAACTTCAAAACCCCCTTCTCTTGTCTCAGGAAGCCTTGCTGCTATCTGGAAAAGGAGGAGAAGATTTGGGGTCCATCTTAAGGCCAGTTCTACAGAGAAGTAAAGCCAGACTTGATTTTAAAGGCACATATCAAGCAGGGCTTCAAAAGACAAGGACAATTCAGGAACCCATTTACAGTGTTTTACACATTTGAAGTGAAATGTCAAGCTTTAAAGATAATCTGCCATGCTATAAAAATGAACTAAGAAGACCGAACCAAATCTCTATTCTTCCTCTTCTATTTCTCTTTTTTTAAAACTGTACAGAAACTCATTTGGCTATAGCCAGAAAGTAATAACAGATTCAAACAAATGTCAGCCTTTCTCTTCACTATAGGAGGAAACTCTCCTGTCCAGATATAGCTAAAAGTAAACTGTTGGTTAATTAAGCCATGTGGATACTCCAAGTTGATCACAGAATCTTAAAAACTCACAGAATGATAGCAGAATGGCTGGGCAACTCAACTGCTGGATGGGGAGTTTTAATTGACACATGGTTTATAGAAACCTCAAGCTTAATTCTATCATGTGAAAAAGGAAAAAAAAAGTCTGGATTTTAAAATGTGAGAGTTCACCAAGTTTTACAAATTACTGGCTTCAATACTGATCTAATCAACATTTCCAAGACTGGACACTAGTAGCTTCTGATCTGAGCTGCCTGTTATCTTTGAAATGACAAATTATCTATACTCACAGTGCATTTACATACACTCATTTGTTTTCTTATGTCTGTGTCCCTTCCAAAAAAAAAAAAAAAAGTTAAAAGTATTATGGCTATGGTGGTTTTTTCCTATGTAATTCCCTCCAACATATGTGGTACATTTTTCTACAAATTATTGAGACAAGATATGAAGTCCTGTGTGGAATTGCCAACATAAAAACATTGCTTTCCCCCAACCTTCTAACTCTGGTTACTTTTGAGACCCCAACATTTCAGGGTCTGCTAGTTCCTGGATATGAAGAAAGAATTTTTAATGGGGCCAAATGTAGGTGTTTACAAGGGGAGAATTGTTGGTTTTTTTATTAGGCGCTGCCTTATGTTCAATAGTTCTATTTACTTTTTCAGGCTAGCCAGAATTAGAAAATTCCCATTGCTAGGCAGCCTAGCGCATCTGTGAAGTATTTCTGGGCATTCAGAACTGAGGCATGTGCTGCCCAAAGGGAGGTTTCATTACAGTATGCTATTTAGTCCTCATCCTTCCAGCTCTTCCCCCAACCTCCAAATAAACGTAGTGCTCTTGCAAAAGGAAATCATCCTTACTCAATGCTAAAATATGCTAAAACATATTTACAAGATGGAAACACAACAATTAATACATTCATAAAGCTTTCAGGACAGGTTCACTTTAATGGTTTTTGGAAGTAGACTGATTTCCCCAAAGCTTTTAATCTGATTTTACTTTGTTCTACACATACAAACAAGTTCTTCACTAAAGGTATTTGATACATATACTCGGAATACTTTGAATTAAAAACAAAAGAAAATAACAGAAAAAATTTGTCTTATCTTTTATTTCCTTTTTTACCCCTATCCCACTCCAGCACAATAATTCTCACTTTCTTCACTGATCCATTGTTGATTATGGGCTATGCTATTATTGGTCATGGTCTGTAGGAGTTTCTATACAAATGAAATTATGTAGCCTGTTTCGGGTCTGAGAAAATTAAATGTGATTTTTCATCTCTGTATCAGCTAGTGAAACTTTCTCTAATGATTGAAAGGTATCAGTTGGAGAACCGTGTACCTAAAATGATTCGGTCCTAAGTAATTACATTTTATTGTGCTACAAATGTATAAATGAATACAGCATTTGTTAAGTGCTTACTATGTATGAAGAGCATTGTCCTAAGTACAGGGATACAAAATACAAAATAAAATTTATAAGTGCTATGATTCTTCTTCATCTTTCTTTCTTACACTGCTTTCCCAATATAAAATAATATCAGCTCTATTTGAACACTTAAGTTTGCTAAGTGCTGTTCTTGACATAGAGTTGCCAAATTTTTGATACTATTTATGCTTTAGAGTTCCTGATGGACAGAAGTCATCAGAAATATCTAAAATGAGATGAAAAAAATTCCAGTTTTCTATGTGTTTCTGAAATTATGCTACTCACTTATTTAAAAACCAATTAATTTTACGGCATCTTTAGCATACACATGAAGCTAGCTGGCAGTGTGGTCAGTCTGGCCTCTGATTCTCTTTCCAAGCTGCGGAACTCCTACCAGTCTTCAGAGAGCTCCTTTATGAAGAGCAGCCATCCTGCACTGCTGCCTCTGGACAGCAGTGGACTAGAAAGAGGCTGAAGGATACAGGGAGTCCTGTCATCATTCAAAATAATCCATCTCCTATCTTTATGTGATTTCACAGACAAGATGTAAATAGTGAATAAACAGCCTCAGAAGGAAATCCTCTTTGTAAACAATGGAAACTAAATCAAATCAAGGAAACAATACCCTAAAAGTATTGATATAATAGGGGAAAAAATGAGAATTTATAGAAAAATGACTATCGGTATTTTATTTTTGGATTCTTTTGGTAGCTTAATTAAATGCATTCATGTTTCTACAGAAACAAATTAGTAAGAGCTAAGTTTAACTTCTTCAAAGATAACTTATAAGTTAATTTTCATAGAATTCCCTCCCCCCCCAATACATTAAAAACTAATCTGCTGAGTGCTTTCCTCACCCTCAAAATGAGCAAGTCCTTTAAAACAAACAAACAAACAAGCAAAAAAAAAAAAAAAGCTTTATTATTTGACCTTTGAGGCAATTCTTTTTAAAAGGAGGTCTTAAAAGATCCTTCAATATGGAGAAGTGCCAATACTTCGATACACTGAACTGGATGAATCTTGCAACAGGACGGAACTGTTCTAAAGGGGGTCTGGTTCAAGGCTTGACATCTTTTCAAAGTCTACAGGTATGTTCTTGATTCATGTGAATTCACATTGGAGAAACTAACAGGAAAACAAAGTTGTGAAACAATTTTCTTTACAACTGCTGTATTGTTCTCTCTGACAGAATGAAATAATATCAAGCAAAAGTATTTTTTTCTCCTTTGATCAGATTCAAATATTTTAAAAAGCTGAAATTTCTTCTGGTACATAAAGAATTGGGAAAACAGGATTTGTGAGAAAATATAAAATGTTTCTTTTAATTGCAATACTAATGTTATATAATCTGAAAAGTGATAAAGAGAAAAATGAGAGTTTTTCATTTTTTAAAAATAGGGCAGATATTTTTTCAAGCTGTCATTAATGTGAAACCATACATTTTCTCACCTATAGAACATATATGTTGAAATTAAGTCAAGTACTCATAAGTAATTTTGCATCAGATGAAACCATTAAATATTTATAAATTACAATTAGAATTTCAAAGAGAAAAATTTAAATAGCAGAATTTAAAAAAAACATGCCAGGATAAACAAATTTTGTATTGTTTTATTTTTTCAACATAACTACTTAAAAGTGCTTATGAGGAATCATATACAACACTGATTACTCTGTATGGATGTTACATTTTACCTTATAATATTTCCAAACAATTTAGAATTTGCAGATAATAAGAAACATCTAATGCTTTCTTTGATCTTTTTTTAAAATTTAAAACCCAAGGCTTTTAAACAAAGAGCTGTCTGGAAAGCTATGGCTTAAAACTCCCCCAAAAACCTAAATTAAAAATGGAATATGCAAAGTTAACATTTGTAAATTGGTCTAAGGAATTTTTAAGTCTAAATAAATGACAGAACTTCAGTAATAAGTATCTACTACCCCAAAGGCATGGGAATTTAATAGAACTTAAAGTAATGAACATTTTGATAAGCAAAATTCATTTATATATCTTCAGCAAGGGACCAATTCTAGTTGCTTCTTAAGTTGAACATACTCCAGAAATCATCTTTATGGTTTTAAATTTTTTATTCTTTTATCAGATAGGGTTGTTATACATGTAAATGTATATACACATGGGAATATTACATTAAAGTAACTTCTATGAAAGTTCTGCCAAAACATGCTTACCTAAGTGTAAGAACAATGTCTATTTATTTTAATCTACAAACCTCTTGTCCAACATAATCTTTACTAGCTTTCCTTATATTAGCATTCTTTTTAAAAAAGAATGATGAAACACTACTACTCATTAACCAAATATAAGAATCATTATGGTAAGGTGTTCATATTACCAGATTCTTTGTGATTTTTCACTTTCAGAATATTATCT